>NW_027253391.1:277689-427689 GCF_044704955.1 Pristiophorus japonicus
TGTACCTGCCCTGGGAGTGTTTGATGGGACAATGTAGAGGGAGCTTTACTCTGTATCTAACCCCCTGTACCTGCCCTGTGAGTGTTTGATGGGACAGTGTAGAGGAAGCTTTACTCTGTATCTAACCCACTGTACCTGCCCTGGGAATGTTTGATGGGACAATGTAGAGGGAGCTTTACTCTGTATCTAACCCCCTGTACCTGCCCTGTGAGTGTTTGATGGGACAGTGTAGAGGAAGCTTTACTCTGTATCTAACCCCCTGTACCTGCCCTGGGAGTGTTTGATGGGACAATGTAGAGGGAGCTTTACTCTGTATCTAACCCCATGCCCTGTGGGAGGTTGGGGGTGCCTAAGCGATGGGCCAGAGATTCCCGAGCCCTGTTGGGCACACTTACCGATGTGTTCCCCACAGGTATCACAGTACTCTGCGTACAAGGCCTCGAAGCAGGCGAAGCAATATGGCCGACTCTCCTTCATGACGTACCGTTGCCCTGCCAACGCAGCCTCGCACTCAAAGCAGCAGAAATGCTTCATGTGCCAGTGCCTGCCCTCGGCCTCCGTGCACGCATCGGCGAAGATTATCTGCAGGAGGAGGGGAGTGAGATGGTCACACGGAATATAGAAAGCCAGCCCATTGCAACCACCATCTTTAGGTCAGAGGTCGTAGTTGTATTGCTGGTAGATTGCTTGTAGGGGTTGGTCATGGTCGGCCATCAGAAGATTTGTCCAGCTCTGGGAGTTTGGTCATGGTCGGCCATCAGAAGATTTGTCCAGCTCTGGGAGTTTGGTCATGGTCGGCCATCAGAAGATTTGTCCGGCCCTGGGAGTTTGGTCATGGTCGGCCATCAGAAGATTTGTCCGGCCCTGGGAGTTTGGTCATGGTCGGCCATCAGAAGATTTGTCCGGCCCTGGGAGTTTGGTCATGGTCGGCCATCAGAAGATTTGTCCGGCCCTGGGAGTTTGGTCATGGTTGGCCATCAGAAGATTTGTCCGGCCCTGGGAGTTTGGTCATGGTCGGCCATCAGAAGATTTGTCCGGCCCTGGGACTTTGGTCATGGTCGGCCATCAGAAGATTTGTCCGGCCCTGGGAGTTTGGTCATGGTCGGCCATCAGAAGATTTGTCCGGCCCTGGGAGTTTGGTCATGGTTGGCCGATGATGGTGTTGGACAATCGAGTCCCTGGGAGTTCCAGTATTTTGCGCCTTGGGCTGCTATCCTGGACAGAGGCGGGGTGGGGTCAGAGGTCGGGGGTCGGGGGGTTGGGAGCGGGGGTGGGATGGCTTGAGAGTGGGGATGGGCGGGTTGAGGGGGTTTGGGTGCGGGGGTCGTGGGTGGGTGGAAGGGTCGGGGGTCGGGGTGGGGTCAGGTTGGGCGGGGGTGGGGGTGAGAGGTAAGCCCCGGGGAATATCACCCCCCCTCCCCCCCCACCGATGTCAGTCCTGGTCCCCAGACACCCCACACCGCCCCCCTCTCCCCGAAGCTGTGCCAGACTAGGTTTCATCCTTCGCCCGTCAGGCAGCACTGGGAATATGGGGCAGGCTATTGGACCATGGGGGGCACCGCCTCGCTGTACTCACCTCGTCGCAGGCCTGGCACCGCGGCTTGAGCCGCTCGGCGTGATGCCTCCCGCAGTAGACCTTCGCGTCCTGGTAGAAGTAGATGAGGTCGAGGAGCAGCTCGCTGCACACAGCGCAGCAGAAGCACTCGGGGTGCCAGCAGACGCCGTGACCCGCCCGGCTGGCGAAGACGGCAATGTCTCCACCGTGGATCTGCCGGCCACACTGTGGGGTTGGGGGGCGGGGGAAGACAAGATGGAGAGAGGTCAGTGGGTCTTGTCCGAGCGAGGCGGAAGATCAGAGGGCAGAAGGTCAGAGGGCGGAAGGTCAGACGGTTGGAAGGTCAGAGGGTGGAAGGTCAGAGAGTTGGAAGGTCGGAGGGCGGATGGTCAGAGGTCGGACGGTCAGAGGGCGGACGGTCAGAGGGTTGGAAGGTCAGAGGGTGGAAGGTCAGAGGGCGGAAGGTCAGAGGGCGGAAGGTCAGAGGGCGGACGGTCAGAGGGTTGGAAGGTCAGAGGGTTGGAAGGTCAGAGGGTGCATGGTCGGAGGCTTGGAAGGTCAGAGGACGGACGGTCAGAGGTTTGGAAGGTCAGAGGGCGGACGGTCAGAGGGTGGAAGGTCGGAGGGTGGAAGGTCGGAGGCTTGGAAGGTCAGAGGGCGGACGGTCGGAGGGTGGAAGGTCAGAGGGTGGAAGATCGGAGGGTGGAAGGTTGGAGGGTGGAAGATCAGAGGGCGGACGGTTGGAGGGTGGAAGGTCAGAGGGTGGAAGGTCGGAGGGTGGAAGGTTGGAGGGTGGAAGGTCAGAGGGCGGACGGTCGGAGGGTGGAAGGTCGGAGGGTGGAAGGTCGGAGGGTGGAAGGTCAGAGGGCGGACGGTTGGAGGGTGGAAGGTCAGAGGGTGGAAGGTCGGAGGGTGGAAGGTTGGAGGCTTGGAAGGTCAGAGGGCGGACGGTCGGAGGTTTGGAAGGTCAGAGGGCGGACGGTCAGAGGTTTGGAAGGTCAGAGGGTGGAAGGTCGGAGGGTGGAAGGTCGGAGGCTTGGAAGGTCAGCGGGCGGACGGTCGGAGGGTGGAAGGTCAGAGGGTGGAAGGTTGGAGGGTGGAAGGTTGGAGGGTGGAAGGTTGGAGGGTGGAAGGTCAGAGGGCGGACGGTTGGAGGGTGGAAGGTCAGAGGGTGGAAGGTTGGAGGGTGGAAGGTTGGAGGGTGGAAGGTCAGAGGGCGGACGGTTGGAGGGTGGAAGGTCAGAGGGCGGAAGGTCGGAGGGTGGAAGGTCGGAGGGTGGAAGGTCAGAGGGCGGACGGTTGGAGGGTGGAAGGTTGAAGGGTGGAAGGTTGGAGGGTGGAAGGTCAGAGGGCGGACGGTTGGAGGGTGGAAGGTCAGAGGGCGGACGGTTGGAGGGTGGAAGGTCGGAGGGTGGAAGGTCAGAGGGCAGACGGTTGGAGGGTGGAAGGTCAGAGGGGAGAGATTGGGAGCGTGGGGGAACAGTTGGAGAAAGTTACCTGCTGACAGATGGCACCAGTTATGGTGACGGGGAACGGACGGACCATCGCACGGCCCAGGTTCTCCCGCTTACGCTGCTGACTAAACAACCTCAGCTCCTTCTTCTCCTCATCATCCAGGGCATTGCAGTACTGGGGCTGTGGGGACACACGGCACTTGGGGGGTTAATCCCATCAGATCCCAGCCTGTAACTCACTCCCGGGTATCTGTTATTCTATATATAAACCCCCCGAACCCCTCGATTAGATTCCAGCCTGTAACTCACTCCCGGGGTATCCGTTATTCTATATATAAACCCCCGAACCCCTCGATTAGATTCCAGCCTGTAACTCACTCCCGGGGTATCTGTTATTCTATATATAAACCCCCCGAACCCCTCGATTAGATTCCAGCCTGTAACTCACTCCCGGGTATCTGTTATTCTATATATAAACCCCCGAACCCCTCGATTAGATTCCAGCCTGTAACTCACTCCCGGGGTATCTGTTATTCTATATATAAACCCCCCGAACCCCTCGATTAGATTCCAGCCTGTAACTCACTCCCGGGTATCTGTTATTCTATATATAAACCCCCGAACCCCTCGATTAGATTCCAGCCTGTAACTCACTCCCGGGGTATCCGTTATTCTATATATAAACCCCCCGAACCCCTCGATTATAATCCAGCCTGTAACTCACTCCCGGGGTATCCGTTATTCTATATATAAACCCCCCGAACCCCTCGATTAGATTCCAGCCTGTAACTCACTCCCGGGGTATCCGTTATTCTATATATAAACCCCCCGAACCCCTCGATTATACTCTAACCTGTAACTCAGTCCCGGGTTTCTGTTATTCTATATATAACCCCCCGAACCCCGGGATATTTACTGCAGCGCTCTGGTCACTTGCCTCACTGTCGTGTGCAGGGAGTTGGTGCAGCAGTTGTTTGATACGGTACCTCTCGCCTGGACTGTTCACGTATGGAACTTTATCCTCTGGAAGGCAGCTGAAGTATTGATAAACCTAGGACACAAGAAATGGTCAACAACCGATCAGCCAATTCGGAAAACTCGGACTCTCCTGTCTCATCGCTCCACACAATCCTGGGGGTCACCATTGACCAGAAACATAACTGGACCAGCCACATAAATACTGTGACCACAAGAGCGGGTCAGAGGCTGGGTATTCTGCGACCAGTGTCTCACCTCCCGCCTCCCCCAAAGCCTCTCCACCATCGACAAGCCACAAGTCAGGAGTGTGAGGGAACACTCCCCACTTGCCTGGATGAGTTGCAGCTCCAACAACACTCGAGAAGCTCGACACCATCCAGGACAAAGCAGGCCGCTCGATGGGCCACGCTCCCCACCACCTCCAACACTCACTCCCTCCACCACCTCCAACACTCACTCCCTCCACCACCTCCAACACTCACTCCCTCCACCACCGGCGCCCCCTGGCTGCAGTGTGCACCGTCCACAAGATGCACCGCGGCAACTCGCCAAGGCTTCTTCGGCAACACCTCCCAAACCCGCGACCTCTACCGCCTAGAAGGACCAGGGGTCACAAATTTAAGTTGTATGGGGCTAGACTGTGCGGAGGGGAGCGGGCAGGTGCGAAGGCCTCCTCGTAGGATGCTCCTGGGCCTGGCCAAGGGGGCCCATCAGCGGGCCCAGGCAGCGGGCGGTCGAGGGGTCGTTCAGCCCGACTGCCTGCCTCTCTTCCGCGGTTACATCCGGGCCAGGGTGTCCCTGGAGACGGAGCACGCGGTGTCCACCGGTACGCTCGCGGCCTTCCGCGAGAGGTGGGCGCAGGAGGGACTGGAGTGTGTCATCGCCCCCCGGCAACCAAGTCTTCATTTGATTAATATTTCTGGCTAAAAGTTAATTGGTTTATTTGTTGGTTTTAGTGCCCCCTGTTAGTAAGGAGCCACTCGATCGATGGTCACAACTGAAATGGTTGTAGACCCATTGATTAAAAAAGGGACACTAGATTTAAAAGGTTTACAAAGTACAGGGCTCGATCGCGGTTAGAGGTCAGGATGTGGCCCT
This sequence comes from Pristiophorus japonicus, assembly GCF_044704955.1. Taxonomy (NCBI): domain Eukaryota; kingdom Metazoa; phylum Chordata; class Chondrichthyes; family Pristiophoridae; genus Pristiophorus; species Pristiophorus japonicus. The sequence continues at coordinate 282,775 of NW_027253391.1, forward strand.
GTTCCCAGACAACAGCAGGCCTCTGGAGCAAGCTGCCAGTCCATGTGGTGGTTACACATTCGCTGAATTCCTTCAAACGAAAGCTGGATTGGATTCTGTCTGCGGCGGAGATTAACTCTTACAGAGGTAAGTACTGCCAGGAATTCAAGGCCAGTGACGCCTGGACGAGTTTCCATCGCCGAGATGGTCGGAGGCTGGAGGGGACAGCCAGGTGTTCTTCACCTGTCCGTCATCCTTCGTATGTAAACTCGAGGTGATCCAAATCTCGGCCTCCCCGTGTCCTAACTCGCACCGAGTCCCGCCCACCCATCACCCCCTGTGCTCACTGCCCCGTGTCCTAACTCGCACCCAGTCCCACTCACCCATCACCCCCTGTGCTCACTGACCCCGTGTCCTAACTCACACCCAGTCCCGCTCACCCATCACCCCCTGTGCTCACTGACCCCGTGTCTTAACTCACACCGAGTCCCGCTCACCCATCACCCCCTGTGCTCACTGCCCCGTGTCCTAACTCGCACCGAGTCCCGCTCACCCATCACCCCCTGTGTTCACTGACTAACATTGGCTCCCGCTTTCAAAATTCTCATCCCTCCCTATCTCTGTAACCTCCTCCAGTCCCTACAGCCCTCCCTATCTCTATAACCTCCTCCAGCCCCTTCACCCCTCCCTATCTCTGTAACCTCCTCCAGCCTCTACACCCCTCCCTATCTCTGTAACATCCTCCAGTCCCTACACCCCTCCCTATCTCTGTAACCTCCTCCAGCCCCCACACCCCTCCCTATCTCTGTAAACCCCTCCAGCCACTACACCTCTCCCTAGCTCTGTACCCCCTCCAGCCCCCACACCCCTCCCTATCTCTGTAACCCCCCTCCAGCCCCTGCACCCCTCCCTATCTCTGTAACCCCCTCCAGCCCCAACCCCCCCGAGATCTCTGCACTCCTCTAATTCTGCCCCCCTGACCATCCCTGATTATAATCGCTCCACCATCGGTGGCCGTGCCTTCTGTTGCCTGGGCCCCAAGCTCTGGAACTCCCTCCCTAAACCTCTCCGCCTCTCTCTCCTCCTTTAAGACGCTCCTTAAAACCCAGCTCTGTGACCCAGCTTTTGGTCACCTGTCCCTAATATCTCTTCGTGTGGCTCGGGGTCAGATTATTTATCCCATAATACTCCTGTGAAGTGCCCTGGGACATTTCACTGCGCGACAGGTGCTATATAAACGCAATATATTGCTGTTATTGTTGGTGCGTAGGCTTGTGTGGAGTATAAAGTCCGGCATGGAGCAGCTGGGTCCAGTAGCGAATCAAAGGGTTAAACCCCGAGGACAGGCCACACAGACTGGGCTCGTGTCCCTCGAGTGTAGAAGATTACGGGATGATCTGATCGGGGGGTTTGAGGCGATTACAGGATGCGATCAGGGAGATCGGGAGAAACTGTTCCCTCGGGTGGGGGCAGTCCGGAACAAGGGGGCGTCTCCTTAAAATTAGGGCCTGGCCGTTCAGGGTGATGTCAGGGAGCACTTCTTCACACACAGGGCCCTGGGAATCGGGAACTCTCTCCCCCCAAACACTGTCGAGGTCGGGGGTCAATTGGGGCTTTCAAAACTGGGATCGATAGATCGGAGATTTGATCGAGGTGTTCTCAATCACGAGGGGGTTGAGTAGGTCGAGAGACACTGTTCCCATTGGTGGAAGGTGGAGAACCAGAGGACACGGATTTAAGGCGATCCGCAGAAAGGCCACACGGGGGAAAGGTTTGTCCGCAGCGAGGGGTTAGGGTCAGGGACACGCGGCCTGAGAGGGCGATGGGGGCAGACTCAATCGCGGCTTTCCAAAGGGAGTTGGATCAGTTCCTGAAGGAGGATGGTTAGCCGGGCCACGGGGAGAGGGCGGGGGAGTGGGACTGGCCGAGGTGATCGTGCAGAGAGCCGGCACGGGCTGGAGGGGCCCAATGGGATCCTCCTGTGCACTGACCATTCCGTGATGCTATCAATTGTCGAAGGATATGGAGTTCAGGTTGCAGCTCGGTAGTGATCTGATTGGCTGCTGGAGCAGACACGAGGGGGGCTGAATGGCCTCCTCCGATGATGAAATGTGGCTTCCATGTAATTCCAGTGGAGGAACATTCACAAAACACAACTTTATTTGATGCCATTGGGCTAGGACCCTTTAAGGGACGCTGTCCCTTTAAGGGAATGAGCACCAATGATGGACTCAGAGGGAGCAGGTTGTGTCAATAGTTCCCGCCCTCGTGCTCAACATTCCTCACCATCTGATTCCAGAACCCTTCAGAGCGGTAAGCACAACATAACTCCAGTATCTCAGCTCAGTTCAGGAGATTAGTACAGGTCCAGCAACAAACAGTTACTTCAAATGCATCCCGTATTGTCCCATCCTACACCGGCCCCCCAAAACTTCAAGGGCATCTGCCCGAGGGAGAGAGGGGACTGAGAGGCACCAGTCAGTGTACAGATATCTCCCCGAGGGAAAGGGGACTGAGAGACACCAGTCAGTGTACAGATATCTCCCCGAGGGAGAGGGACTGAGACACACCAGTCAGTGTACAGATATCTCCCTGAGGGAGAGGGGACTGAGAGACACCAGTCAGTGTACAGATATCTCCCTGAGGGAGAGAGGGGACTGAGAGACACCAGTCAGTGTACAGATATCTCCCCGAGGGAGAGGGACTGAGACACACCAGTCAGTGTACAGATATCTCCCTGAGGGAGAGGGGACTGAGAGACACCAGTCAGTGTACAGATATCTCCCTGAGGGAGAGGGACTGAGAGATACTAGTCAGTGTACAGATATCTCCCTGAGGGAGAGGGACTGAGAGACACCAGTCAGTGTACAGATATCTCCCTGAGGGAGAGGGACTGAGAGACACCAGTCAGTGTACAGATATCTGCCTGAGGGAGAGGGACTGAGAGACCAGTCAGTGTACAGATATCTCCCTGAGGGAGAGGGACTGAGAGACACCAGTCAGTGTACAGATATCTCCCTGAGGGAGAGGGACTGAGAGACACCAGTCAGTGTACAGATATCTCCCTGAGGGAGAGGGACTGAGAGACACCAGTCAGTGTACAGATATCTCCCTGAGGGAGAGGGGACTGAGAGACACCAGTCAGTGTACAGATATCTCCCTGAGGGAGAGTGACTGAGAGACACCAGTCAGTGTACAGATATCTCCCTGAGGGAGAGGGGACTGAGAGACACCAATCAGTGTACAGATATCTCCCTGAGGGAGAGGGGACTGAGAGACACCAGTCAGTGTGCAGATATCTCCCTGAGGGAGAGGGGACTGAGAGACACCAGTCAGTGTACAGATATCTCCCTGAGGGAGAGGGACTGAGAGACACCAGTCAGTGTACAGATATCTCCCTGGGGGACAGGGGACTGAGAGACACCAGTCAGTGTACAGATATCTCCCTGAGGGAGAGGGGACTGAGAGACACCAGTCAGTGTACAGATATCTCCCTGAGGGAGAGTGACTGAGAGACACCAGTCAGTGTACAGATATCTCCCTGAGGGAGAGGGGACTGGGAGACACCAGTCAGTGTACAGATATCTCCCTGAGGGAGAGGGGACTGAGAGACACCAGTCAGTGTACAGATATCTCCCTGAGGGAGAGGGGACTGAGAGACACCAGTCAGTGTACAGATATCTCCCTGAGGGAGAGGGACTGAGAGACACCAGTCAGTGTACAGATATCTCCCTGAGGGAGAGGGGCTGAGAGACATCAGTCAGTGTACAGATATCTCCCTGAGGGAGAGGGACTGAGACACCAGTCAGTGTACAGATATCTCCCTGAGGGAGAGGGGCTGAGAGACATCAGTCAGTGTACAGATATCTCCCTGAGGGAGAGGGGACTGAGAGACACCAGTCAGTGTACAGATATCTCTCTGGGGGACAGGGGACTGAGAGACACCAGTCAGTGTACAGATATCTCCCTGAGGGAGAGGGACTGATAGACAGCAGTCAGCGTACAGATATCTCCCTGAGGGAGGGGACTGAGAGACACCAGTCAGTGTACAGATATCTCCCTGAGGGAGAGGGGACTGAGAGACACCAGTCAGTGTACAGATATCTCCCTGAGGGAGAGGGGACTGAGAGACACCAGTCAGTGTACAGATATCTCCCTGAGGGAGAGGGACTGAGAGACATCAGTCAGTGTACAGATATCTCCCTGAGGGAGAGGGGACTGAGAGACACCAGTCAGTGTACAGATATCTCCCTGAGGGAGAGGGGACTGAGAGACACCAGTCAGTGTACAGATATCTCCCTGAGGGAGAGGGACTGAGAGACATCAGTCAGTGTACAGATATCTCCCTGAGGGAGAGGGGACTGAGAGACACCAGTCAGTGTACAGATATCTCTCTGGGGGACAGGGGACTGAGAGACACCAGTCAGTGTACAGATATCTCCCTGAGGGAGAGGGACTGATAGACAGCAGTCAGCGTACAGATATCTCCCTGAGGGAGGGGACTGAGAGACACCAGTCAGTGTACAGATATCTCCCTGAGGGAGAGAGGGACTGAGAGACACCAGTCAGTGTACAGATATCTCCCTGGGGGACAGGGGACTGAGAGACACCAGTCAGTGTACAGATATCTCCCTGAGGGAGAGGGACTGATAGACAGCAGTCAGCGTATGGTTAAAATTCAGACATTTATTGCGGAGGAGATTAATAATTCTCACGCACGGCCTGTTTAAACTTTGTTGGGTGGATTTCGAGTTGAATTGTGCTGCGCTCAGCGTTTGGGATATGAATCACAGGGACGGTGGGGTAACTAGGCGTGAAATGGCAGTGGGCCCTCCCTTCCCCTCACCACACACCGCCAGTCGCCTCAGGGCGGCCGGCCTCTATGTAGGCCGTCACCATGGAGATGGGCCTTCAGGCCTCAGTGAGCAGGAAGACTGGTTGTTGGAGCGTTGCTCTTGGCCCACAGCCAACCGTGGCCTGGCACGGCGCCACAGGAGGATAAAGCTGGAATGTTACACATAGGCGGGGAGCGACGCAAGGCAAGGCCTGGTTTTTGGGCCTAGTTTTTGGGGCCTCGTACCTCCTCCATTTCCAGTAACCGCAAAGCCCTTAATTGTCGGTTTGTCATCCCAAACAGCGTTCCCAGTAACACAAATGGCCCGCTGGCCTTAATAACAGCTCTCCATTTCACTGGCAGCATCAATGTTCCTGGCTACAAGCCACAGGAATCAGCAAAGTGGAATGGGCGACCCCTCCCCCACACACTTCATAGATATACCGTCCCCATCAAACACTCCCAGGGCAGGTACAGGCGGTTAGATACAGAGTAAAGCTCCCTCTACACTGTCCCATCAAACACTCCCAGGGTAGGTACAGGGGGTTAGATACAGAGTAAAGCTCCCTCAACACTGTCCCATCAAACACTCCCAGGGTAGGTACAGGGGGTTAGATACAGAGTAAAGCTCCCTCAACACTGTCCCATCAAACACTCCCAGGGCAGGTACAGGGGGTTAGATACAGAGTAAAGCTCCCTCTACACTGTCCCATCAAACACTCCCAGGACAGATACAGGGGGTTAGATTCAGAGTAAAGCTCCCTCTACACTGTCCCATCACACACTCCCAGGGCAGGTACAGCATGGGGTTAGATACAGAGTAAAGCTCCCTCTACACTGTCCCATCAAACACTCCCAGGGCAGGTGCATGGGGTTAGATTCAGAGTAAAGCTCCCTCTACACTGTCCCATCAAACACTCCCAGGGCAGGTACAGGGGGTTAGATACAGAGTAAAGCTCCCTCTACACTGTCCCCATCAAACACTCCCAGGGCAGGGACACGGGGTTAGATACAGAGTAAAGCTCCCTCTACACTGTCCCATCAAACACTCCCAGGACAGGTACAGCACGGGGTTAGATACAGAGTAAAGCTTCCTCTACACTGTCCCATCAAACAATCCCAGTGCAGTAAAAGGGGGTTAGATACAGAGTAAAGCTCCCTCTACACTTTTCCATCAAACACTCCCAGGGCAGATGCAGCACGGGATTAGATACAGAGTAAAGCTCCCTCTACACTGTCCCGTCAAACCTTCGCTGGGCAGGTACAGGGGGTTAGATACAGAGTAAAGCTCCCTCTACACTGTCCCATCAAACACTCCCAGGGCAGGTACAGGGGGTGAGATACAGAGTAAAGCTCCCTCGACACTGTCCCATCAAACACTCCCAGGGCAGGTACACGGGGTTAGATACAGAGTAAAGCTCCCTCTACACTGTCCCATCAAACACTCCCAGGGCAGGTACAGGGGGTGAGATACAGAGTAAAGCTCCCTCGACACTGTCCCATCAAACACTCCCAGCGCAGGTACAGCACGGGGTTAGATACAGAGTAAAGCTCCCTCTAGACTGTCCCATCAAACACTCCCAGCGCAGGTACAGGGTTTAGATACAGAGGAAAGCTGCCTCTACACTGTCCCATAAAACACTCCCGTGGCAGGTACAGGGGGTTAGATACAGAGTAAAGATCTCTCTACACTGTCCCATCAAACACTCCCAGGGCAGGTACAGCACGGGGTTAGATACAGAGTAATGCTCCCTCTATACTGTCCCATCAAACACTCCCAGGGCAGGTACAGGGGGTTAGATACAGAGTAAAGCTCGCTCTACACTGTCCCATCAAACACTCCCAGGGCAGGTACAGGGGGTTAGATACAGAGTAAATCTCCCTCTACACTGTCCCATCAAACACTCCCAGGGCAGGTACAGGGGGTTAGATACAGAGTAAAGCTCCCTCTACACTGTCCTATCAAACACTCCCAGGGCAGGTACAGGGGGTTAGATACAGACTAAAGCTCCCTCTACACTGTCCCATCAAACACTCCCAGGGCAGGTACAGGGGGTTAGATACAGAGTAAAGCTCCCTCGACACTGTCCCATCAAACACTCCCAGGGCAGGTACAGGGGGTTTGATACAGAGTAAAGCTCTCTCTACACTGTCCCATCAAACACTCCCAGGGCAGGTACAGCACGGGTTAGATACAGAGTAAAGCTCCCTCGACACTGTCCCATCAAACACTCCCAGGGCAGGTACAGGGGGTTAGATACAGAGTAAAGCTCCCTCGACACTGTCCCATCAAACACTCCCAGGACAGGTACAGGGAGTTAGATACAGAGTAAAGCTCCCTCGACACTGTCCCATCACACACTCCCAGCTTGTGTCGTGTGTATGTCGATGATAATAATGAGCCTATCTCCCTGGGCCGACTGACCTGATCGGGTTTGAGACCGGGCGGGACCCAGGCATATTCCTCCGAGGCACAGCCGGAGTCGTCATCGGAGATTGAATGTCGCTGGAACGCACTGACCATCTTGTAGACCATCTTCTCCATCTCAGTGGGCAGGGCCTGGATGGCGTGTTCCTCCCGGGGGCACTTACAGCACAGGCAGATCTTCCTGGGGGGAGGGGAGGCGGGGAGACAGGGAAGGGATGTCAGCTGTTGTCCGTCTATCCTTCTCCGAGATCATTCACAACGAATGGCTGGACTGACAAGGAGCAGAGGCTGTATCGACTGGGCCTTTAGTCACTGGAGTTTAGAAGGATGAGAGGGGATCTGATAGAAACACATAAAATTCTGACGGGACGGGACTGGTTCGATGCAGGAAGAATGTTCCCGATGTTGGGGAAGTCCAGAACCAGGAGACACAGTCGAAGGATAAGGGGTAAGCCATTTAGGACCGAGATGAGGAGAAACTTGTTCATTCAGCGAGTTGTGAACCTGCAGAGGGGGAGGGGGGAAGGTAGAGGGGGAGGGTGGAGGGGAGAGGAGAGGGGGAGGGGTGTGAGAGGGGGAGGGGCAGGGGCAGGGAGAGGGGGGGTGAGAGGGGGAGTGAGAGGGGAAGGGGGAGGGGGAGGTGAGAGGGGGGTGAGAGTGAGAGGGGGAGGGGCAGGGGGGGTGAGAGGAGCAGAGGGAGGGGGAGGGGGGTGAGAGGAGCAGGGAGAGGGGGGTGAGAGGGGGAGGGGCAGGGGGAGGTGAGAGTGAGAGGGGGAGGGGCAGGGGGAGGGGGAGGTGAGAGGGAGAGGGGGAGGGGCAGGGGAGGGGGAAGGGGAGGGGCAGGGGGAGGTGAGAGGGAGAGGGGGAGGGGCAGGGGGAGGGGAGGAGACTGCAGTGAGCACCCCACAATGACACTGACGGAGCAGACACTGACATGGGCAGGGCAGGGCAGGGAGTGAGTTCCTGGATCAGAGCTGGGATCGGGAGGGTGTTTGAGGGACTGAGTGCAGAATGCGCTCGCGGAGAGGGTGGAACTCCCACAGCCCCTCCACAAGACACCATATTAATCGGCATCAAACTATTTCATTCCTGACTCACGGCAACTTATATGGGCTGGGTTACGGGCAACTGCACTGATTAACCTGACGACATTTTATCCCAGAGAGAGATACTGCCCTGGGAGTGTTTGATGGGAGAGTGTAGAGGGAGCATTACTCTGTATCTAACCCCGTGCTGTACCTGCTCTGGGAGTGTTTGATGGGACAGTGCAGAGGGAGCTTTACTCTGTATCGAACACCCTATACCTGCCCTGGGTGTGTTTGATGGGACAGTGTAGAGGGAGCTTTACTCTGTATCTAACCCCCTGTACCTGCCCTGGGAGTGTTTGATGGGACAGTGTATAGGGAGCTTTACTCTGTATCTAACCCCCTGTACCTGCCCTGGGAGTGTTTGATGGGACAGTGTAGAGGGAGCTTTACTCTGTATCTAACACCCGATACCTGCCCTGGGAGTGTTTGATGGGACAGTGTAGAGGTAGCTTTACTCTGTATCTAACCCCATGCTGTACCTGCCCTGGGAGTGTTTGATGGGACAGTGTAGAGGGAGCTTTACTCTATATCTAACCCCCTATACCTGCCCTGGGAGTTTTTGATGGTGACAGTGTAGAGGGAGCTTTACTCTGTATCTAACCCCGTGCTGCACCTGCCCTGGGAGTGTTTGACGGGACAGTGTAGAGGGAGTTTTACTCTGTATCTAACCCTGTGCTGTCCTTGCCCTGGGAGTGTTTGATGGGACAGTGTCGAGGGAGCTTTACTCTGTATCTAACCCCCTGTACCTGCCCTGGGAGTGTTTGATGGGAGAGTGTAGAGGGAGCATTACTCTGTATCTAACCCCGTGCTGTAACTGCCCTGGGAGTGTTTGATGGGACAGTGCAGAGGGAGCTTTACTCGGTATCTAACCCCGTGCTGTACCTGCCCTGGGAGTGTTTGATGGGACAGTGTAGAGGGAGCTTTACTCTATATCTAACCCCCTATACCTGCCCTGGGAGTTTTTGATGGTGACAGTGTAGAGGGAGCTTTACTCTGTATCTAACCCCGTGCTGTACCTGGCCTGGGAGTGTTTGATGGGACAGTGTAGAGGGAGTTTTACTCTGTATCTAACCCTGTGCTGTCCGTGCCCTGGGAGTGTTTGATGGGACAGTGTCGAGGGAGCTTTACTCTGTATCTAACCCCCTGTACCTGCCTTGGGAGTGTTTGATGGGAGAGTGTAGAGGGAGCATTACTCTGTATCTAACCCCGTGCTGTAACTGCCCTGGGAGTGTTTGATGGGACAGTGCAGAGGGAGCTTTACTCTGTATCTAACCCCGTGCTGTACCTGCCCTGGGAGTGTTTGATGGGACAGTGTAGAGGGAGCTTTACTCTATATCTAACCCCCTATACCTGCCCTGGGAGTTTTTGATGGTGACAGTGTAGAGGGATCTTTACTCTGTATCTAACCCCGTGCTGTACCTGGCCTGGGAGTGTTTGATGGGACAGTGTAGAGGGAGCTTTACTCTGTATCTAACATCTTGTGCCTGCCGCGGGTGTGTTTGATGGGACACTGTAGAGGGAGCTTTACTCTGTATCTAACCCCCTGTACCTGCCCTAGGTGTGTTGGATAGGACAGTGTAGAGGGAGCTTGACTCTGTATCTAACACCGTGCTGTACCTGCCCTGGGAGTGTTTGATGGGACAGTGTAGAGGGAGCTTTACTCAGTATCTAACCCCTTGCTGTACTTGTCCTGTGAGTGTTTGATGGGACAGCGTAGAGGGAGCTTTACTCTGTATCGAACCCCCTGTACCTGCCCTGGGCGTGTTTGATGGGACAGTGTAGAGGGAGCTTTAATCTGTATCTAACCCCCTGTACCTGCCCTGGGAGTGTTTGATGGGACAGTGTAGAGGGAGCTTTAATCTGTATCTAACACCGTGCTGTACCTGCCCTGGGAGTGTTTGATGGGGACAGTGTAGAGGGAGCTTTACTCTGTATCTAACCCCGTGCTGTACCTGCCCTGGGAGTGTTTGATGGGGACAGTGTAGAGGGAGCTTTACTCTGTATCTAACCCCTTGTACCTGCCCTGGGAGTGTTTGATGAAACAATGTAGAGGGAGCTTTACTCTGTATCTAACCCCCTGTACCTGCCCTGGGAGTGTTTGATGGGACAGTGTCGAGTGAGCTTTACTCTGTATCTAACCCCGTGCTGTACCTGCCCTTGGAGCCTTTAATGGGGACAGTGTAGAGGGAGCTCTACCCTGTATCTAACCCCCTGTACCTGCCCTGGGAGTGTTTCATGGGACAGTGTAGAGGGAGGTTAACTCTGTATCTAACCCCCTGTACCTGCCCTGGGAGTGTTTGATGGGAGAGTGTAGAGGGAGCTTTACTCTGTATCTAACCCCGTGCTGTACCTGCCCTGGGAGTGTTTGATGGAACAATGTAGAGGGAGCTTTACTCTGTATCTCACCCTCTGTACCTGCCCTGGGAGTGTTTAATGGAGACAATGCAGAGGGGGCTTTACTCTGTATCTAACCCCGTGCTGTACCTGCCCTGGGACTGTTTGATGGGACGGTGTAGAGGGAGCTTTACTCTGTATTTAACCCCGTGCTGTACCTGCCCTGGGAGTGTGTGATGGGACGGTGTAGATGGAGCTTTACTCTGCATCTAACCCCCTGTACCTGCACTGGGAGTGTTTGATGGAACAATGTAGAGGGAGCTTTACTCTGTATCTAACCCCATGTAACTGCCCTGGGAGTGTTTCATGGGACAGTGTAGAGGGAGCTTAACTCTGTATCTAACCCCCTGTACCTGCCCTGGGAGTGTTTGATGGGAGAGTGTAGAGGGACATTACTCTGTATCTAACCCCGTGCTGTACCTGGCCCCGGAGTGTTTGATGGGACAGTGTAGAGGGAACTTTCCTCTGTATCTAACCCAAGCTCTACCTGCCCTGGGAGTGTTTGATGGGACAGTGTAGAGGGAGCTTTACTCTGTATTAAACCTTCTGCACCTACCCTGGGATTATTTGATGGGACAGTGTAGAGGGAGCTTTACTCTGTATCTAACCCCGTGCTATACCTGCCCTGGGAGTGTTTGATGGGACAGTGTAGAGGGAGCTTTACTCTGTATTAAACCTTCTGCACCTACCCTGGGATTATTTGATGGGACAGTGTAGAGGGAGCTTTACTCTGTATCTAACCCCCTGTACCTGTCCTGGGAGTGTTTGATGGGGACAGTGTAGAGGGAGCTTTACTCTGTATATAACCCCCTGTACCTGCCCTGGAAGTGTTTAATGGAGACAATGCAGAGGGGGCTTTACTCTGTATCTAATCCCGTGCTGTACCTGCCCTGGGACTGTTTGATGGGACGGTGTAGAGGGAGCTTTACTCTGTATTTAATCCCGTGCTGTAACTGCACTGGGAGTGTGTGATGGGACGGTGTAGATGGAGCTTTACTCTGCATCTAACCCCCTGTACCTGCACTGGGAGTATTTGATGGAACAATGTAGAGGGAGCTTTACTCTGTATCTAACCCCCTGTACTTGCCCTGGGAGTGTTTAATGGAGACAATGCAGAGGGAGCTTTACTCTGTATCTCACCCCGTGCTGTACCTTCCCTGGGGCTGTTTGATGGGACGGTGGAGAGGGAGCTTTACTCTGTATCTTACCCCATGTAACTGCCCTGGGAGTGTTTGATGGGGCAGTGTAGAGTGAGCTTTACTCAGGATCTAACCCATGATCTACCTGCCCTGGGAGCGTTTGATGGGACAGTGTCGAGGGAGCTTTACTCTGTATCTAACCCCCTGTACCTGCCCTGGGAGTGTTTGATTGGACAGTGTAGAGGGAGCTTTACTCTGTATCCAACTCCCTGTACCTGCCCTGGGAGTGTTTGATGGGACAGTGTAGAGTGAGCTTTACTCTGTATCTAACCCCGTGCTGTACCTGCCCTTGGAGTCTTTAATGGGGACAGTGTAGAGGGAGCTTTACTCTGTATCTAACCTCCTGAACCTGCCCTGGGAGTGTTTCATGGGACAGTGTAGAGGGAGGTTAACTCTGTATCTAACCCCCTGTACTTGCCCTGGGAGTGTTTGATGGGAGAGTGTAGAGGGAGCTTTACTCTGTATCTAACCCCCTGTACCTGCCCTGGGATTGTTTCATGGGACAGTGTAGAGGGAGGTTAACTCTGTATCTAACCCCCTGTACCTGCCCTGGGAGTGTTTGATGGGAGAGTGTAGAGGGGGCTTTACTCTGTATCCAACCCCGTGCTGTACCTGCCCTGGGACTGTTTGATGGGACGGTGTAGAGGGAGCTTTACTCTGTATTTAACCCCGTGCTGTACTTGCCCTGGGAGTGTGTGATGGGACGGTGTAGATGGAGCTTTACTCTGCATCTAACCCCCTGTACCTGCACTGGGAGTGTTTGATGGAACAATGTAGAGGGAGCTTTACTCTGTATCTAACCCTATGTAACTGCCCTGGGAGTGTTTCATGGGACAGTGTAGAGGGAGCTTAACTCTGTATCTAACCCCATGTACCTGCCCTGGGAGTGTTTGATGGGAGAGTGTAGAGGGACATTAATCTGTATCTAACCCCATGCTGTACCTGGCCCCGGAGTGTTTGATGGGACAGTGTAGAGGGAACTTTCCTCTGTATCTAACCCATGCTCTACCTGCCCTGGGAGTGTTTGATGGGACAGTGTAGAGGGAGCTTTACTCTGTATCTAACCCCCTGTACCTGCCCTGGGAATGTTTGATGGGACAGTGTAGAGGGAGCTTTACTCTGTGTCTAACCCTGTGCTCTACCTGCCCTGGGAGTGTTTGATGGGGACAGTGTAGAGGGAGCTTTACTCTGTATATAACCCCCTGTACCTGCCCTGGGAGTGTTTAATGGAGACAATGCAGAGGGGGCTTTACTCTGTATCTAATCCCGTGCTGTACCTGCCCTGGGACTGTTTGATGGGACGGTGTAGACAGAGCTTTACTCTGCATCTAACCCCCTGTACCTGCACTGGGAGTGTTTGATGGAACAATGTAGAGGGAGCTTTACTCTGTATCTAACCCCCTGTACCTGCCCTGGGAGTGTTTAATGGAGACAATGCAGAGGGAGCTTTACTCTGTATCTAACCCCATGCTGTACCTGCCCTGGGAGTGTTTGATGGGACAGTGTAGAGGGACCTTTACTCTGCATCTAACCCCATGTTGTACCTTCCCTGCGAGTGTTTGATGGGACAGTGTAGAGGGAGCTTTACTCTGTATCTAACCCTGTGCTCTACCTGCCCTGGGAGTGTTTGATGGGGACAGTGTAGAGGGAGCTTTACTCTGTATCTAACACCGTGCTGTACCTGCCCTGGGAGTGTTTGATGGGACAGTGTAGAGGGAGCTTTACTCTGTATCTAACCCCCTGTACATGTCCTGGGAGTGTTTGATGGAACAATGTAGAGGGAGCTTTACTCTGTATCTAACCCCCTGTACCTGCCCTGGGAGTGTTTAATGGAGACAATGCAGAGGGAGCTTTACACTGTATCTAACACCGTGCTATACCTGCCCTGGGAGTGTTAGATGGGACAGTGTAGAGGGAGCTTTACTCTGTATCTAACCCCCTGTACCTGCCCTGGGAGTGTTTGATGGGACAGTGTAGAGGGAGCTTTACTCTGTATCTAACACCGTGCTGTACCTGCCCTGGGAGTGTTTGATGGGACAGTGTAGAGGGAGCTTTACTCTGTATCTAACCCCCTGTACCGGCCCTGGGAGTGTTTGATGGGGACAGTGTAGAGGGAGCTTTACTCTGTATCTCACACCGTGCTGTACCTGCCCTGGGAGTGTTTGATGGGACAGTGTAGAGGGAGCTTTACTCTGTATCTAACCCCCTGTACCTGCCCTGGGAGTGTTTGATGGGGACAGTGTCGAGGGAGCTTTACTCTGTATCTAACCCCCTGTACCTGCACTGGGAGTGTTTGATGGAACAATGTAGAGGGAGCTTTACTCTGTATCTAACCCCCTGTACCTGCCCTGGGAGTGTTTAATGGAGACAATGCAGAGGGAGCTTTACTCTGTATCTCACCCCGTGCTGTACCTTCCCTGGGGCTGTTTGATGGGACGGTGTAGAGGGAGCTTTACTCTGTATCTTACCCCATGTAACTGCCCTGGGAGTGTTTGATGGGGCAGTGTAGAGTGAGCTTTACTCAGGATCTAACCCATGATCTACCTGCCCTGGGAGCGTTTGATGGGACAGTGTCGAGGGTGCTTTACTCTGTATCTAACCCCCGGCACCTGCCCTGGGAGTGTTTGATTGGACAGTGTAGAGGGAGCTTTACTCTGTATCCAACTCCCTGTACCTGCCCTGGGAGTGTTTGATGGGACAGTGTAGAGTGAGCTTTACTCTGTATCTAACCCCGTGCTGTACCTGCCCTTGGAGTCTTTAATGGGGACAGTGTAGAGAGAGCTTTACTCTGTATCTAACCCCCTGTACCTGCCCTGGGAGTGTTTCATGGGACAGTGTAGAGGGAGGTTAACTCTGTATCTAACCCCCTGTACCTGCCCTGGGAGTGTTTGATGGGAGAGTGTAGAGGGAGCTTTACTCTGTATCTCACCCCCTGTACCTGCCCTGGGAGTGTTTAATGGAGACAATGCAGAGGGGGCTTTACTCTGTATCTAACCCCGTGCTGTACCTGCCCTGGGACTGTTTGATGGGACGGTGTAGAGGGAACTTTACTCTGTATTTAACCCCGTGCTGTACCTGCCCTGGGAGTGTGTGATGGGACGATGTAGATGGAGCTTTACTCTGCATCTAACCCCCTGTACCTGCACTGGGAGTGTTTGATGGAACAATGTAGAGGGAGCTTTACTCTGTATCTAACCCTATGTAACTGCCCTGGGAGTGTTTCATGGGACAGTGTAGAGGGAGCTTAACTCTGTATGTAACCCCCTGTACCTGCCCTGGGAGTGTTTGATGGGAGAGTGTAGAGGGACATTACTCTGTATCTAACCCCATGCTGTACGTGGACCCGGAGTGTTTGATGGGACAGTGTAGAGGGAACTTTCCTCTGTATCTAACCCATGCTCTACCTGCCCTGGGAGTGTTTGATGGGACAGTGTAGAGGGAACTTTCCTCTATATCTAACCCTCTGCACCTACCCTGGGATTATTTGATGGGACAGTGTAGAGGGAGCTTTACTCTGTATCTAACCCCGTGCTATACCTGCCCTGGGAGTGTTTGATGGGACAGTGTAGAGGGAGCTTTACTCTGTATATAACCCCCTGTACCTGCCCTGGGAATGTTTGATGGGACAGTGTAGAGGGAGCTTTACTCTGTATCTAACCCTGTGCTCTACCTTCCCTGGGAGTGTTTGATGGGGACAGTGTAGAGGGAGCTTTACTCTGTATATAACCCCCTGTACCTGCCCTGGGAGTGTTTAATGGAGACAATGCAGAGGGGGCTTTACTCTGTATCTAATCCCGTGCTGTACCTGCCCTGGGACTGTTTGATGGGACGGTGTAGAGGGAGCTTTACTCTATATTTAATCCCGTGCTGTACCTGCCCTGGGAGTGTGTGATGGGACGGTGTAGATGGAGCTTTACTCTGCATCTAACCCCCTGTACCTGCACTGGGAGTGTTTGATGGAACAATGTAGAGGGAGCTTTACTCTGTATCTAACCCCCTGTATCTGCCCTGGGAGTGTTTAATGGAGACAATGCAGAGGGAGCTTTACTCTGTATCTCACCCCGTGCTGTACCTGCCCTGGGGCTGTTTGATGGGACGGTGTAGAGGGAGCTTTACTCTGTATCTTACCCCATGTAACTGCCCTGGGAGTGTTTGATGGGGCAGTGTAGAGTGAGCTTTACTCAGGATCTAACCCATGATCTACCTGCCCTGGGAGCGTTTGATGGGACAGTGTCGAAGGAGCTTTACTCTGTATCTAACCCCCTGCACCTGCCCTGGGAGTGTTTGATGGGACAGTGTAGAGGGAGCTTTACTCTGTATCTAACCCCATGGTGTATCTGCCCTGGGAGTGTTTGATGGGACAGTGTAGAGGGAGCTTTACTCTGTATCTAACCCTGTGCTGTACCTGCCCTGGGAGTGTTTGATGGGACAGTGTCGAGAGAGCTTTACGCTGTATCTAACCCCCTGCACCTGCCCTGGGAGTGTTTGATGGGACAGTGTATAGGGAGCTTTACTCTGTATCTAACACCGTGCTGTACCTGCCCTGGGAGTGTTTGATGGGACAGTGTAGAGGGAGCTTTACTCTGAATCTAACCCCCTGTACCGGCCCTGGGAGTGTTTGATGGGGACAGTGTAGAGGGAGCTTTACTCTATATCTAACCCCGTGCTGTACCTGCCCTGGGAGTGTTTGATGGGACAGTGTAGAGGGACCTTTACTCTGTATCTAACCCCATGTTGTACCTGCCCTGCGAGTGTTTGATGGGACAGTGTAGAGGGAGCTTTACTCTGTATCTAACCCTGTGCTCTACCTGCCCTGGGAGTGTTTGGTGGGGACAGTGTAGAGGGAGCTTTACTCTGTATCTAACACCGTGCTGTACCTGCCCTGGGAGTGTTTGATGGGGACAGTGGAGAGTGAGCTTTACTCTGTATCTAACCCCCTATACCTGCCCTGCGAGTGTTTGATGGGACAGTGCAGAGGGAGCTTTACTCTGTATCTAACCCCGTGCTGTACCTGCCCTGGTAGTGTTTGAGGGGACAGTGTAGAGCGAGCTTTAATCTGTATCTAAACCCATGCTGTACCTGCCCTGGGAGTGTTTGATGGGGACAGTGTAGAGGGAGCTTTACTCTGTATCTAACACCGTGCTGTACCTGCCCTGGGAGTGTTTGATGGGGACAGTGGAGAGTGAGCTTTACTCTATATCTAACCCCCTATACCTGCCCTGGGAGTGTTTGATGGGACAGTGCAGAGGGAGCTTTACTCTGTATCTAACCCGGTGCTGTACCTGCCCTGGGAGTGTTTGACGGGACAATGTACAGGGAGTTTTACTCTGTATCTAACCCCGTGCTATACCTGCCCTGGGAGTGTTTGATGGGGACAGTGTAGAGGGAGCTTTACTCTGTATCTAACCCCTTGTACCTGCCCTGGGAGTGTTTGATGGGATAATGTAGAGGGAGCTTTACTCTGTATCTAACCCCATGCTGTACCTGCCCTTGGAGTGTTTGATGGGGACCGTGTAGAGGGAGCTTCACTCTGTATCTAACCCCCTGTACCTACCCTGGGAGTGTTTCATCGGACAGTGTAGAGGGAGCTTAACTCTGTATCTAACCCTCTGTACCTGCCCTGGGAGTGTTTGATGGAACAATGTAGAGGGAGCTTTACTCTGTATCTTACCCCATGTAACTGCCCTGGGAGTGTTTGATGGGGCAGTGTAGAGTGAGCTTTACTCAGGATCTAACCCATGCTCTACCTGCCCTGGGAGAGTTTGATGGGACAGTGTCCAGGGAGCTTTACTCTGTATCTAACCCCCTGTACCTGCCCTGGGAGTGTTTGATGGGACAGTGTAGAGGGAGCTTTACTCTGTATCTAACCCCCTGTACCTGCCCCTGGGAGTGTTTGATGGGACAGTGTAGAGGGAGCTTTACTCTGTATCTAACACCGTGCTGTATCTGCCCTGGGAGTGTTTGATGGAACAGTGTAGAGGGAGTTTTACTCTGTATCTAACCCCCTGTACCTGCCCTGGGAGTGTTTGATGGGACAGCGTAGAGGGAGCTTTACTCTGTATCTAACCCCCTGTACCTGCCCTGGGAGTGTTTGATGGGACAGTGTCGAGGGAGCTTTACTCTGTATCTAACCCCATGCTGTACCTGCCCTGGGAGTGTTTGATGAACGATCCCTGTGGGAATGATTCCCGGGACAGAAAGGCACTTCCTGTAGGGCTGTAACGTGATTTTCGAACAGCTGAGGAATGTCGGGTTGGAGCTGAACATAGAATCTGCTTCCACAAGCTTCAGCGGAGCGATTGGAAGACTCCTGTTTGTTCCTTAGACGTTACATCAGGAGAAGCCGGGGGTTTTCTCCTCGGAGCAGAGAAGGTTGAGAGGAGATTTGATCGAGGTGTTCTCAATCATGAGGGGGTTGGGACAGAGTAGGTCGAGAGAAACTGTTCCCATTGGTGGAAGGTGGAGAACCAGAAGACACGGATTTAAGGCGATCGGCAGAAAGGCCACACGGGGAAATCGTTTGTCCGCAGCGAGGGGTGAGGATCTCCGCTCAGGGAGCTATCAGTACACTGACTGGTGTCTCATTCCCTCTCCCTCAGGGAGATATCAGTACACTGACTGGTGTCTCATTCCCTCTCCCTCAGGGAGATATCTGTGCACTGACTGGTGTCTCTCAGTCCCCTCTCCCTCGGGGAGATATCTGGACACTGACTGGTTTCTCATTCCCTCTCGCTCTGGGAGATATCTGTACACTGACTGGTGTCTCTCAGTCCGCTCTCTCAGGGAGATATCTGTACACTGACTGGTGTCTCTCAGTCCCCTCTCCCTCAGGGAGATATCTGTACACTGACTGGTGTCTCTCAGTCCCTCTCCCTCAGGGAGATATCTGTACACTGACTGGTGTCTCTCAGTCCCTCTCCCTCAGGGAGATATCTGTACACTGACTGGTGTCTCTCAGTCCCTCTCCCTCAGGGAGATATCTGTACACTGACTGGTGTCTCTCAGTCCCTCTCCCTCGGGGAGATATCTGTACACTGACTGGTGTCTCATTCCCTCTCCCTCAGGGAGATATCTGTGCACTGACTGGTGTCTCTCAGTCCCCTCTCCCTCGGGGAGATATCTGGACACTGACTGGTTTCTCATTCCCTCTCGCTCTGGGAGATATCTGTACACTGACTGGTGTCTCTCAGTCCGCTCTCTCAGGGAGATATCTGTACACTGACTGGTGTCTCTCAGTCCCCTCTCCCTCAGGGAGATATCTGTACACTGACTGGTGTCTCTCAGTCCCTCTCCCTCAGGGAGATATCTGTACACTGACTGGTGTCTCTCAGTCCCTCTCCCTCAGGGAGATATCTGTACACTGACTGGTGTCTCTCAGTCCCTCTCCCTCAGGGAGATATCTGTACACTGACTGGTGTCTCTCAGTCCCTCTCCCTCGGGGAGATATCTGTACACTGACTGGTGTCTCTCAGTCCCTCTCTCCCTCAGGGACATATCTGTACACTGACTGGTGTCTCTCAGTCCCTCTCCCTCAGGGAGATATCTGTACACTGACTGGTGTCTCTCAGTCCCTCTCCCTCAGGGAGATATCTGTACACTGACTGGTGTCTCTCAGTCCCCTCTCCTCAGGGAGATATCTGTACACTGACTGGTGTCTCTCAGTCCCTCTCCCTCAGGGAGATATCTGTACACTGACTGGTGTCTCTCAGTCCCCTCTCCCTCAGGGAGATATCTGTATACTGACTGGTGTCTCTCAGTCCCCTCTCCCTCAGGGAGATATCTGTACACTAACTGGTGTCTCTCAGTCCCTCTTCCTCAGGGAGATATCTGTACACTGACTGGTGTCTCTCAGTCCCTCTCCCTCAGGGAGATGTCTGAACACTGACTGATGTCTCTCAGTCCCCCTCTCTCAGGGAGATATCTGTACACTGACTGGTGTCTCTCAGTCCCTCTCCCTCAGGGAGATATCTGTACACTGACTGGTGTCTCTCAGTCCGCTCTCTCAGGGAAATATCTGTACACTGACTGGTGTCTCTCAGTCCCCTCTCCCTCCGGAAGATATCTGTACACTGACTGGTGTCTCTCAGTCCCTCTCTCTCGGGGAGTGCTCTGGTGGAATTTTGCGAGGCTGGGGACCTCGAGGGGGTGACTTACCTCCAGCCGTGAGCCACAAATCCCGGGCACTGATCTCCACACACGTCACAAGGCTGCCCTCTGTCAATCTCCTCCAGATCAGGAAGCTGGAGAAAGTGGGAGACCGATATCAGTAACTGTCGGAGCAGGGTGATCGCACGTTCACCCCCGTGCCGAGCTGGAGAGGCTGATTGTTACAATGAGCCTCAGTACCCCTGAACACCACACTGCCCTTCCCCGACCACAGGCCCAGGCCAACCGTATTGGACAGAAGAACATCAGAATTAGGAGCAGGAGTTGGCCATTCGGCCCCTCGAGCTGCCCCGCCATCCAATCAGATCACGGCTGATCTTTGACCTCAACTCCACTTCCCCGCCTGATCGCTCGATTCCCCTCGAGTCCCAAAATCTATCGATCTCGGCCTTGAATATACTCAACGACTGAGCCTCCACAGCCCTCTGGCGCAGAGAGTTCCAAAGATTCACCTCCCTCTGAGTGAAGAAATTCCTCCTCATCTCAGTCCTAAATGGCCGAGCCCTTATCCTGAGACTGTGACCCCTGGTTCTAGACTCCCCAGCCCCGGGGGGGAAACACCCTCCCTGCACCTACCCTGTCAATCCCCCTCACAATCCGACACGTTTCAATCGGATGCCCAATTAGATTGAACAGTCCTGATGGACACTCAGTCAGCTCACCAACGTGGAGAATTACCCCGGGCTCTGCTCCCCGACCAGGGTCTGGAGGTAAAGCTGTCCCGGGTACAGCTCAGATTGAGCAGAACGATCCCGGGGGATGAGGGGGTTCAGTGACGGGGGGAGACTGGAGAAGCCGGGAGTGTTCTCCTCGGAGCAGAGAAGGTTAAGGGGAGATTGAATCGAGGGGTTCGAACTGATGAAGGGTTTTGATCGAGTGGATCGGGAGAACCTGTTCCCCGGGGGCAGGAGGGTCGGGTAACCAGAGGGACACAGATTGACGATAATCGGCGATGGAACCAGAGGGGGAGATGGGGAGAGTGTGTTTACGCAGCGAGTTGTTGTGATCGGGAACGCGCTGCCTGAAAGCTCGGTGGGAGCAGATTCAATAGTAACCTTCAAACCGGGAATTGGGTAAATACCTGAAGGGGGAAAATGTGCCGGGGCTGTGGGGAAAGGTCAGGAGGGGAGTGTGGGACTGATTGGGGTAGCTCTGTCACAGAGCCGGCACAGCACGGGCTCCATGGGCCCAATGGGATCCTCCTGTCCCGAATGTAACAGGCTCGAGGGGCTGAACAGCCTCCTCCTGTTCCTAATGTAACAGGCTCGAGGGGCTGAACGGCCTCCTCCTGTCCCTAATTTAACAGGCTCGAGAGGCTGAACGGCCTCCTCCTGTTCCTAATGTAACAGGCTCGAGGGGCTGAACGGCCTCCTCCTGTCCCTAATGTAACAGGCTCGAGGGGCTGAACGGCCTCCTCCTGTCCCTAATGTAACAGGTTCGAGGGGCTGAACGGCCTCCTCCTGTCCCTAATGTAACAGGCTCGAGGGGCTGAACGGCCTCCTCCTGTCCCTAATGTAACAGGCTCGAGGGGCTGAACGGCCTCCTCCTGTCCCTAATGTAACAGGCTCGAGGGGCTGAATGGGATCCTCCTGTCCCTAATGTAACAGGCTCGAGGGGCTGAATGGGATCCTCCTGTGCGCTGTGAGTCTAACTCCCAATATCGAACAAGCGAAGCAGGTCTCCACTAATGATGTTGATTCAGCCTTTTGAACGATTCATGTCTTTGCCAGAACCGTCAGACACTCGACTATTAACAGAAGTAATTGAATAAATGAGGCCAACCTCAGCCCAACCCTTGGCTTCAGGCGGCAGGTGTGCTCAGCTAAAATAAATAAAAGTCAGGAATTAATGAACAGCATAGCAAGATTCCACAGACAGTGCGGCACTCCCTCAGTACTGCCCCTCCGACAGTGCGGCACTCCCTCAGTACTGCCCCTCCGACAGTGCGGTGCTCCCTCAGTACTGCCCCTCCGACAGTGCGGTGCTCCCTCAGTACTGCCCCTCCGACAGTGCGGTGCTCCCTCAGTACTGCCCCTCCGACAGTGCTGGGCTCCCTCAGTACTGCCCCTCCGACAGTGCGGGGCTCCCTCAGTACCGCCCCTCCGACAGTGCAGCACTCCCTCAGTACCGCCCCTCCGACAGTGCGGGGCTCCCTCAGTACCGCCCCTCCGACAGTGCGGCGCTCCCTCAGTACCGCCCCTCCGACAGTGCGGCACTCCCTCAGTACCGCCCCTCCGATAGTGCGGCGCTCCCTCAGTACCGCCCCTCCGACAGTGCGGGGCTCCCTCAGTACTGCCCCTCCGACAGTGCGGCGCTCCCTCAGTACCGCCCCGGGGGAGTGTCGGGCCGGGATTAAGGGGCAGGAATCCAGGACTTTCTGACTCAGAGAGGGTTGCGGGGGCGATGTACTGCACCCAGGGGTAAACCGATTTGCTGCGTTGGTGCTGTGTGTAAGCCGAGTGGGTCGTATCCACAGAACACAAGGCCCTCAAACTATGGAAGGCAAGTTTGCCAAAATGTCTGTCTGAGCAGGTCTCCGGACGTCAAGTCAAGTTCAAAGAAATAATATTACATTTTTCCTGAATTAAAAACAAATTCCTTTCGGCCTTGTGTGCGTCATTCCCAGCGATCCCATAATCCCGTGGGGCAACCACCCTGTCTCAAACCTCCTCTCGAAGGGTCGCGACTGTTCACAACCTGGCTCTTACATTTATCCCTGAAATGAGCTTCCGGCCACGTATCCCGCAGCATAACTAAACCCGCCTGTTTCTCCCTCCGTAACATCGGCCGTCTCCACCCCTGCCTCAGCTCATCCGCTGCTGAAACCCTCATCCGTGCCCCCGTTACCTCCAGACTTGACCATTCCAACGCACTGCGCTCCTGGCCGGCCTCCCACATTCTACCCAACGTAAACTAGAGGTGATCCAAAACTGGGCGGCCCCCGTGTCCTAACTCGCACCCAGTCCCACTCACCCATCACCCCCTGTGCTCACTGCCCCGTGTCCTAACTCACACCCAGTCCCACTCACCCATCACCCCCTGTGCTCACTGCCCCGTGTCCTAACTCACACCCAGTCCCACTCACCCATCACCCACTGTGCTCACTGACCCCGTGTCCTAACTCGCACCCAGTCCCACTCACCCATCACCCCCTGTGCTCACTGCCCCGTGTCCTAACTCGCACCGAGTCCCACTCACCCATCACCCCCTGTGCTCACTGACCCCGTGTCCTAACTCGCACCAAGTCCCACTCACCCATCACCCCCTGTGCCCCATGTCCTAACTCGCACCGAGTCCCGCTCACCCATCACCCCCTGTGCCCCGTGTCCTAACTCGCACCGAGTCCCGCTCACCCATCACCCCCTGTGCCCCGTGTCCTAACTCTCACCGAGTCCCGCTCACCCATCACCCCCTGTGCTCACTGTCCCCGTGTCCTAACTCATACCCAGTCCCGCTCACCCATCACCCCCTGTGCCCCGTGTCCTAACTCGCACCGAGTCCCGCTCACCCATCACCCCC
Source organism: Pristiophorus japonicus (assembly GCF_044704955.1). Lineage (NCBI taxonomy): Eukaryota > Metazoa > Chordata > Chondrichthyes > Pristiophoridae > Pristiophorus > Pristiophorus japonicus. Next base: position 306,382 of record NW_027253391.1, read on the forward strand.
TGTGCTCACTGCCCCGTGTCCTGACTCGCACCGAGTCCCACTCACCCATCACCCCCTGTGCTCACTGCCCCGTGTCCTAACTCGCACTGAGTCCCACTCACCCATCACCCCCTGTGCTCACTGCCCCGTGTCCCAACTCGCCCCGAATCCCACTCACCCATCACCCCCTGTGCTCACTGCCCCGTGTCCTAACTCGCACCGAGTCCCACTCACCCATCACCCCCTGTGCTCACTGCCCCGTGTCCTAACTCGCACCGAGTCCCACTCATCCATCACCCCCTGTGCTCACTGCCCCGTGTCCTAACTCGCACCGAGTCCCGCTCACCCATCACCCCCTGTGCTCGCTGCCCCGTGTCCTAACTCGCACCGAGTCCCGGTCACCCATCACCCCCTGTGCTCACTGACCCCGTGTCCTAACTCACACCCAGTCCCGCTCACCCATCACCCCCTGTGCTCACTGACCTACATTGGCTCCCGGTCCGGCAACACCTCGATTTCAAAATTCTCATCCTTGTTTTCAAATTCCTCCATGGCCCCTACACCCCTCCCTATCTCTGTAACCCCCTCCAGCCCCTACACCCCTCCCTATCTCTGTAACCCCCTCCAGCCCCTACACCCCTCCCTATCTCTGTAACCCCCTCCAGCCCCTACACCCCTCCCTATCTCTGTAACCCCCTCCAGCCCCTATACTCCTCCCTATCTCTGTAACCTCCTCCAGCCCCACAACCCCCCGAGATCTCTGCACTCCTCTAATTCTGCCCTCCTGACCATCCCTGATTATAATCGCTCCACCATCGGTGGCCGTGCCTTCCGTTGCCTGGGCCCCAAGCTCTGGAACTCCCTCCCTAAACCTCTCCGCCTCTCTCTCCTATTTCAAGACGCTCCTTAAAACCCACCTCTGTGACCCAGCTTTTGGTCGCCTGTCCCTAATTTCTCCTAATGCGGCTCAGTGCCAAAATTTTATCGCATAATCCTCCTGTGAAGCGCCCTGGGACATTTCACCACGTTAAAGGCACTACATAAATGAAAATTGTTGTTAATGTCTTGAGAACTTGGATAAAATCAGCCCTTCACCTGCTAAATTCCCGGGGAATACACCCCTCCCGGGTGTAACCTCGCCCCATAATTTAACCCCCGGACTCCGGGTATTCTGGTAACCCTACGCTCCTCCCTCTGAGGCCGATATATCCTCCCTAAGGTGCGCAGCCCAGAACTGCTCACGGTGCTCCAGAGCTGTGTACACCTGCAGTATAACTTCTGTCCCCAGGTACGCGAGTCCTGGCGAAATAAAGGCCAGCACCCCGTTAACAATGGTTGATTATTCTCTGTAGCAGTCCATGATATGGGCCGTCACTGGTTACCACGGAGGTCGCCACGGCACCCAGCCGAGGCTCCGATGTTGGGCCTCGATATCCCCGAGCCGGTGCCGATCTCGGCTGGGCTGGTTTGTGAGGCCGGGGGAAAGGGGACAGGCTCCCGGTCCCGATGTATAATCACTGGCCCCGCCCCGACAGGCTGCGGCTGGGATCGGCTGTGATGCCCTCCGTGGTCGAATAGCCGTCTCCTATCCGCCGTCCAGACGAGCGGCAGAGATTGGCGGAAGCGCACGGCGGGAACGGGGTGGAAAGCTCATGGAATAATCCCGCACTGAACACCTTTCTCGCCCTCAGGGAGAGCAAATCATTTCACACCCAATTCATTAGTTTTAAAATTAAGTCAGCTGTTACATGACACCCATATTGCACACAGCAAGATCATACAGGCAGCTGATCATTGCGAGACAGTATCAGCCTCGACTCAACCCGACTGGCTCTCCCCCGTCCGAGCCAGAAGGTTGTGGGCCGTTACTGAGGGAGCCCCGCACTGTCGGAGGGGCGGTACTGAGGGAGTGCCGCACTGTCGGAGGGGCAGGACTGAGGGAGCGCCGCACTGTCGGAGGGGCAGTACTGAGGGAGCCCCGCACTGTCGGAGGGGCAGTACTGAGGGAGCGATGCACTGTCGGAGGGGCAGTACTGAGGGAGCGCCGCACTGTCGGGGGGGCAGTACCGAGGGAGCGCCGCACTGTCGGAGTGGCAGTACTGAGGGAGTGCCGCACTGTCGGAGGGGCAGTACTGAGGGAGCGCCGCACTGTCGGAGGGGCGGTACTGAGGGAGCCCCGCACTGTCGGAGGGGCAGTACTGATGGAGCCCCGCACTGTCGGAGGGGCGGTACTGAGGGAGCGCTGCACTGTCGGAGGGGCAGTACTGAGGGAGTGCCGCACTCTCGGAGGGGCAGTACTGAGGGAGCGATGCACTGTCGGAGGGGCGGTACTGAGGGAGCCCCGCACTGTCGGAGGGGCTGTATTTTGGGATGAGATGTTAAACCAAGGCCCCGTCTGCCCTCTCGGGTGGATGTAAAAGATCCCGGGGCCACTATTGGAAGAAGAGCAGGGGGAGTTCTCCCCGGTGTCCTGGGGCCAATATTTATCCCTCGACCAACATCAGTAAAACAGACGATCCGGGTCATTATCACATCGCTGTGTGTGGGAGCTTGCTGTGCACAAACTGGCGATTCCCACAATACAACAGTGAGCATATTTCACAAAGTGCTTGATTGGCAGTGAGGTGGTTTGGGGTGTGCCGGGGGTGGGGTGAAAGTGGCAGCAGAAATGGGCATCCTTTCCCTGGGTTTTCGGGGAGTGACAGCACGAGTTCTCGGCAGGACCCTGGCCAGGCCCCAGTGAGTCAATCTCAGGTAAGGGCAGTAACTCGAGACCCCAGCCATCTCGGGCCCAGCCTTCAGCTGCAAGCACCACCCAATCGTGTCCGGTGTCAGACGTTACAATGGTGGCCATTCAGCCCCCGGACAAAGCAGTTATCAGGTGTCCTTTGCTGGAACGCAATCCCGGCAGACCATCTGCCCACAGAACATTCCAGAAGGGCACGGAGATGGCAGACGGAAGGGCGTCTCCCCCCTTAACTCTCAGTGAAGTTCATCGGCACAGACGGGGAACAGTAAGGGTCGTCTGACCTTCAACCCCAACCTCTGGCTCTCGATTCACAGCATCACGGAACGGTCAGTGCACAGGAGGATCCCATTGGGCCCCTCCAGCCCGTGCCGGCTCTCTGCACGATCACCTCGGCCAGTCCCAACTCCCCCGCCCTCTCCCCGTGGCCCGGCTAACCATCCTCCTTCAGGAACTGACCCAACTCCCTTTGGAAAGCCGCGATTGAGTCCGCCCCCATCGCCCTCTCAGGCCGCGTGTCCCTGACCCTAACCCCTCGCTGCGGACACACCTTTCCCCCGTGTGGCCTTTCTGCCGATCGCCTTAAATCCGTGTCCTCTGGTTCTCCACCTTCCACCAATGGGAACAGTGTCCCTCGACCTACTCTGTCCCGACCCCCTCGTGATCGAGAACACCTCGATCAAATCTCCTCTCAACCTTCTCTGCTCCGAGGAGAACACCCCCGGCTTCTCCAGTCTCCCCCGTCACTGAACCCCCTCATCCCCCGGGACCATTCTGGTCAATCTCCCCTTCACCCTCTCCAAGGCCTCCACACCCTCCCCACAGTGCGGGGCCCAGAATTGGACACAATACTCCGGCTGGGGCCCAACCGGTGATTTATATAAAGGTTCATCATAACCTGCTGCTTCTGTACTCTGTGCCTCTATTTGTGAAGCCAGGATCCCGTAAGCTTTAACTGTTTTCCCAACCGGCCCGTCCACCTTCAGCGATTTGTGCACGTACACCCCCAGGTCTCTCTGTTCATGCACCCCCTTTAGTGAGCACTGTCGGAGGGGCAGTACTGAGGGAGCGCCGCACTGTCGGAGAGGCGGTACTGAGGGAGTGCAGCACTGTCGGAGAGGCGGTACTGAGGGAGTGCAGCACTGTCGGAGGGGCAGTACTGAGGGAGTGCAGCACTGTCGGAGGGGCAGTACTGAGGGAGCGCCGCATTGTCGGAACGGCGGTACTGAGGGAGTGCAGCACTGTCGGAAGGACGGTACTGAGGGAGCGCCGCACTGTCGGAGAGGCGGTACTGAGGGAGCGCCGCACTGTTGGAGGGGCGAGGGGCAGTACTGAGGGAGTGCCACCCAGTGAATGGGATCAGATTGCAGGGGGGTGAAGAGATGAGTAGGAGAGGGGGAGGGAGGGAGAGAGAGAGGGGAAGGAAGGGAGAGAGAGAGGGGGAGGGAGGGAGAGAGAGAGGGGGAGGGAGGGAGAGAGAGAGGGGGAGGGAGGGAGAGAGGGAGGGAGGGAGAGAGAGAGGGGGAGGGAGTGAGAGGGGGAGGGAGGGAGAGTGAGAGGGGGAGGGAGGGAGAGGGGGAGGGAGGGAGAGGGGGAGGGAGGGAGAGTGAGAGGGGGAGGGAGGGAGAGTGAGAGCGGGAGGGAAGGAGAGTGAGAGGGGGTGGGAGTGAGAGGGGGTGGGAAGGAGAGTGAGAGGGGGAGGGAGGGAGAGAGAGGGGGGGGAGGGAGGGAGGGAGAGTGAGAGAGGAAGGGAGGGAGAGAGGGGGAAGGAGGGAGAGAGAGGGGGAAGGAGGGAGAGAGGGGAGAGAGGGAGAGAGAGGGGGAGGGAGGGAGAGAGAGGGGGAGGGAGGGAGAGAGAGGGGGGAGGGAGAGACTGTGAGGGGGGAGAGGAGGGGAGGAGGGGGGAGGAGGGAGAGACTGTGAGGGGGGGGAGAGGGGAGGGAGAGGCTGTGAGGGGTCTCAGTTGAAGATTGATGAATATTTGAACCATTGAGGGACAATCCGAGCGACAGACCCAGAGACAGAGAGCGAGGCTCAGTCTGACTCTGACTCTGAGCACCAGGAGGATCACTGGGACACTGCCCGAGTCCCGGATTGCAACATTCACTCATCCCAATCTTCTTTTCTTTGGAAATAAAAGGGATGTTTAAGAGCCCAGAATCTATTTGAACCCCTCTCTGTAACCCTGTCGCTCTCACACACCCTGCGCACAAATTCCCAAAAACTTTCGGAAAAGTTTTGCAAAAAGTTTTCCCTGTCTGGGAAACTCACCGAGCGCTGGGAGCGACGCTTCCGGGAACCCCTGATAAACATCTCGGTCCAAAGCGTGAATCTCCCCGGTCACACCGAGCGGCATTCAGGAGGTATTGAGTCACCAGGTAGGGGGGGGAGCTGGGCTGGCTGTGAGCAGTGTGTGTCTCTCAGTCAGACACAGGAGAGGGAGGGAGTTGGAGTGATCAGAGCTGAGTCACAGAGAGAGAGAGAGAGAGACAGGAAGAGAGAGGGGGAGAGAGAGAGAGATAAACAGAGAGACAGGGGGAGGGACGGGGAGGGAGACAGAGAGAGAGAGAGAGAGGGACAGGGGGAGAGAGACAGAGAGAGAGAGAGAAAAACAGAGAGAGAAAAACAGAGAGAGCGAGTGAGAGAGAGAAACAGAGAGAGAGAGACAGAGGGAGACTGATTAGGTAAAAGGAAGGGCAAACTTACTGGGGAGAGAGGGGGAGGGAGGAGAGTTGGATAGAGTGGGGGTAGAGAGAGAGAAAGAGAGTGGAGGGTAGAGAGGGGGCGTGTGGGAGAGACAGCGAGAGAGACAGAGAGGAGTGAAAGAGGGAGAGAGAGAAGAGGGAAGATTGCAGATAGAAAGGACGAGACTTTAGGATAATGTACTATACATAGAATCAGAGAATCACGGAAAGTTACAGCACGGAACGAGGCCATTTGGCCCATTGTGTCCGCGCCGACCGACCAAGAGCTACCCGGCCTAATTCCACTTTCCCGCTCTGGGTCCACAGCCCTGTAGGTTACGGCACTTCGAGCACACGTCCTAGTAATTTTTAAATGTGGTGACTGTGAGGTGGAGCATGGGCAGCGAGGAAGATTGAGAAGAGGGTTGGGGCGATGACACAGCCCTGTTTGACCCCGGTCCGCTCCACTGGGCAGGGCCACATTGTCCACATGCCCCAGACATGAGACTCCCAAAGCAAGCGCTCTACTCGGAACTCCTTCACGGCAAACGGGCCAAAGGTGGGCAGAGGAAACGTTACAAGGGACCACCCTCAAAGCCTCCCTGATAAAGTGCAACATCTCCACCGACACCTGGGAGTCCCTGGGCCCAAAGACCAGTCCGCCCTAAGTGGAGGAAGTGCATCCGGGAGGGCGCTGAGCATCTTGAGTCTCGTCGCCGAGAGCGTGCAGAAATCAAGCGCAGGCAGCGGAAGGAGCGTGCGGCAAACCAGTCCCACCCTCCCCTTCCCTCAACCACTGTCTGTCCCACCTGTGACAGGGACTGTGGCTCCTGTATTGGACTGTTCAGTCACCTAAGGACTCATTGTTAGAGTGGAAGCAAGTCTTCCTCGATTCCGAGGGACTCCCTACGATGGTGATGATGAAATGTGGTGAGGGTTTCTGCCTCTACCACCCTTTCAGGCAGCGAGTTCCAGACTCCCACCACCCTCTGGGTGAAGACATTTCCGCTCAAATCCCCTCTAAACCTCCCCCCAATTATTTTCAATCTCTGCCCCCTGGTTGTTGACCCCTCTGCCAAGCGAAACAGGTCCGTCCTATCCACTCTATCCAGGCCCCTCATCATTTTATACACCTCAATCAGGTCTCCTCAGCCTCCTCTGTTCCAAAGAAAACAAACCCAGCCTATCCAATCTTTTCTCATCGCTAAAATTCTCCAGTCCCGGTAACATCCTGGTAAATCTCCTCTGTACCCTCTCCAGTGCAACATCCTGGTAAATCTCCTCTGTACCCTCTCTAATGCAACATCCTGGTAAATCTCATCTGTACCCTCTCGAGTGCAACATCCTGGTAAATCTCCTCTGCACCCTCTCTAATGCAACATCCTGGTAAATCTCATCTGTACCCTCTCTAATGCAACATCCTGGTAAATCTCCTCTGTACCCTCTCTAATGCAACATCCTGGTAAATCTCATCTGTACCCTCTCTAGTGCAACATCCTGGTAAATCTCCTCTGTACCCTCTCTAGTGCAACATCCTGGTAAATCTCCTCTGTACCCTCTCCAGTGCAACATCCTGGTAAATCTCCTCTGCACCCTCTCCAGTGCAACATCCTGGTAAATCTCCTCTGTACCCTCTGCAGTGCAACATCCTGGTAAATCTCCTCTGTACCCTCTGCAGTGCAACATCCTGGTAAATCTCCTCTGTACCCTCTCTAGTGCAACATCCTGGTAAATCTCCTCTGTACCCTCTCTAGTGCAACATCCTGGTAAATCTCCTCTGTACCCTCTCCAGTGCAACATCCTGGCAAATCTCCTCTGTACCCTCTCTAGTGTAACATCCTGGTAAATCTCCTCTGTACCCTCTCTAGTGTAACATCCTGGTAAATCTCCTCTGTACCCTCTCCAGTGCAACATCCTGGTAAATCTCCTCTGTACCCTCTCCAGTGCAACATCCTGGTAAATCTCCTCTGTACCCTCTCTAGTGCAACATCCTGGTAAATCTCCTCTGTACCCTCTCTAGTGCAACATCCTGGTAAATCTCCTCTGTACCCTCTCCAGTGCAACATCCTGGCAAATCTCCTCTGTACCCTCTCTAGTGTAACATCCTGGTAAATCTCCTCTGTACCCTCTCTAGTGCAACATCCTGGTAAATCTCCTCTGTACCCTCTCTAGTGCAACATCCTGGTAAATCTCCTCTGTACCCTCTCTAGTGCAACATCCTGGTAAATCTCCTCTGTACCCTCTCTAGTGCAACATCCTGGTAAATCTCCTCTGTACCCTCTCCAGTGCAACATCCTGGCAAATCTCCTCTGTACCCTCTCTAGTGTAACATCCTGGTAAATCTCCTCTGTACCCTCTCTAGTGCAACATCCTGGTAAATCTCCTCTGTACCCTCTCTAGTGTAACATCCTGGTAAATCTCCTCTGTACCCTCTCCAGTGCAACATCCTGGTGAATCTCCTCTGCACCCTCTCTAGTGCAATCACATCCTTCCTGTAATGTGGTGACCAGAACTGCACGCAGTACTCCAGCTGTGGCCTAACCAGTGTTTTATACAGTTTAAGTATAACCTCCCTGCTCTTGTATTCCATGCCTCGGCCAATAAAGGCAAGTATTCCGTATGCCTTCTTAACCACCTTATAATAACGGACAAATTCCAAGGCCTCGCAAGGATTAGATACAGAGTAATCATCGTAGGCAGTCCCTCGGAATCGAGGAAGACTTGCTTCCACTCTAACAATGAGTCCTTACGTGACTGAACAGCCCAATACGAGAACCACAGTCCCTGTCACAGGTGGGACAGATAGACGTTGAGGGAAGGGGAGGGTGGGACTGGTTTGCCGCACGCTCCTTCCGCTGCCTGCGCTTGGTTTCTGCACGCTCTCGGCGACGAGACTCAAGGTGCTCAGCGCCCTCCCGGATGCACTTCCTCCTCTTAGGGCGGACTGGTCTTTGGGCCCAGGGACTCCCAGGTGTCGGTGGGGATGTTGCACTTTATCAGGGAGGCTTTGAGGGTGGTCCTTGTAACGTTTCCTCTGCCCACCTTTGGCCCGTTTGCCCGTGAAGGAGTTCCGAGTAGAGCGCTTGCTTTGGGAGTCTCGTGTCTGGGACATGCGGACAATGTGGGCCCTGCCCAGCGGAGCTGGTCGAGTGTGGTCAGTGCTTCGATGCTGGGGATGTTGGGCCTGGTCGAGGACGCTAACGTTGGTGCGTCTGTCCTCCCGGGGGATTTGCAGGATCTTGCGGAGACATCGTTGGTGGTATTTCTCCAGCGACTTGAGGTGTCTACTGTACATGGTCCGTGTCTCTGAGCCATACAGGAGGGCGGGTATCACTACAGCCCTGTAGACCACGAGCTGGGGGTGAGGTGTCTACTGTACACGGTCCGTGTCTCTGAGCCATACAGGAGAGCGGGTATCACTACAGCCCTGTAGACCATGAGCTGGGGGTGAGATACCTACTGTACATGGTCCGTGTCTCTGAGCCATACAGGAGGGCGGGTATCACTACAGCCCTGTAGACCATGAGCTGGGGGTGAGATACCTACTGTACATTGTCCATGTCTCTGAGCCATACAGGAGGGCGGGTATCACTACAGCCCTGTAGACCATGAGCTGGGTGGTGGATTTCCTCAGGCGACCGAAGGCTGCACTGGCGCACTGGAGGCGGGGTTGGATCTCGTCGATGCCTGCCCTGGTTGATAGGAGGCTCCCGAGGTTTGGGAAATGGTCCACGTTGTCCAGGGCCGGGCCGTGGATCTTGATGACTGGGGGGCAGTGCTGGGCAGTGAGGACAGGCTGGGGAAGGACCTTTGTCTTACGGATGTTTAGCGTAAGGCCCATGCTCTCGTACACCTCAGTAAATACATCGACTGTGTCCTGGAGTTCAGCCTCTGTGTGTGTGAGCAGACGCAGGCATCGTCCGTGTACTGTAGCTCAACGACAGAGGTCGGGGTGGTCTTGGACCTGGCCTGGAGACAGCGAAGGTTAAACAGCTTCCCACTGGTTCTGTAGTTTAGTTCCACTCCAGCGGGGAGCTTGTTGACTGTGAGGTGGAGCAAGGCAGCGAGGGAGATTGAGACGAGGGTTGGGGCGATGACACAGCCCTGTTTGACCCCGGTCCGGCGAGGATTGGGTCTGTGATGGATCCGTGGGTAAGGATCTCGGCCTGCATGTCATCGCGGAGCAGGCGGAGGATGGTGACAAACTTTTGGGGGCATCCGAAACGGAGGAGGACGCTCCATAGACCCTCACGGTTGACGGTGTCAAAGGCCTTTGTAAGGTCGAAAAAGGCCAGGGTTAAGGCTGGCGCTGCTCCCTGCATTTTTCCTGCAGCTGTCGGGCTGCAAAGCTGAAGAACAACAAGGCGACGGGAACGGATAGAATCCCTGCTGAGGCGTTAAAGTATGGCGGAGAGGCACTGTTGGCACGGATACACAACCTCATCTCTCTCATCTGGAGGGAGGACAGCATGCCGGGAGATCTCAGAGATGCAGTGATTGTAACCATCTTTAAAAAATGGGACAAGTCTGACTGCGGCAACTACTGGGAAAATTATCGCTAGAATCCTCCTCAACCATCTTCTCCCTATGGCCGAGGAGCTCCTCCCGGAGTCACAGTGCAGATTTCATCCCCTACAGGGAACAACGGACATGATACAGAGTAAAGCTCCCTCTACACTGTCCCATCAAACACTCCCAGGGCAGGTACAGGGGGTTAGATACAGAGTAAAGCTCCCTCTACACTGTCCCATCAAACACTCCCAGGGCAGGTACAGGGGGTTAGATACAGAGTAAAGCTCCCTCTACACTGTCCCCATCAAACACTCCCAGGGCAGGTACAGGGGGTTAGATACAGAGTAAAGCTCCCTCTACACTGTCCCATCAAACACTCCTAGGGCAGGTACAGCACAGGGTTAGATACAGAGTAAAGCTCCCTCTACACTGTCCCATCAAACACTCCCAGGGCAGGTGGAGCACGGGGTTAGATACAGAGTAAAGCTCCCTCTACACTGTCCCATCAAACACTCCCAGGTCAGGTACACGGGGTTAGATACAGAGTAAAGCTCCCTCTACACTGTCCCATCAAACACTCCAAGGACAGGTACAGGGGGTTAGATACAGAGTAAAGCTCCCTCTACACTGTCCCATCAAACACTCCCAGGGCAGGTACACGGGGTTAGATACAGAGTAAAGCTCCCTCTACACTGTCCCATCAAACACTCCCAGGGCAGGTACAGGGGGTTAGATACAGAGTAAAGCTTACAGCTCCCTATTTCCCCAGTACTGGTGCCAGTGTCCCACAAAGCAAAACTCCTGCCTCTCACACCACTCTTTGAGCCACGCGTTTAACCTAATCTGCTTATCCCTTTGCCAATTGGCATGTTGCTCAGGTAACAATCCAGAGATTATTATCTTTCAGGTTCTGCTTTTTAATTTGAACCCCAACTCTTCAAACTCTCTCTCAGCAGAACCTCATTTCTAGTTCTACATATGTTGTTGGTTTCTATGTGTACCACAACAACTGGATCCGACCCTTCCCACTCCAAGTTCTTCTCCAGCCGCGAGATGTCTTTAACCTTGGCACCGGGCTAGGCAACACAACCTTTGGAACTCCCAGTTGTGGCTGCAGAGAACAGTATGTATCCTTCTGACTGTACTGTCCCCTCCCACAACTACATTCCCTTTCAACACTCCCCCCCACCCCCCCAACTGCTTGAATGGCCGCCTACACCATGGTGAGAGGAGGAGAGAGTGGCGAGCACTAGTTCCAATTGTTGCAACTGCTGCTCCTGTTTCTTATGTAAATGTACCGTCACCCAGTCCGTGTACTGAATAGTGACACGTGTAATGTCATTTGTTGAATGTACTGCAATGTATCCCGTATTGTACTTGAACTGAAAAACAAGGAAAGGTATCGAACGGAACTGCACCCCAATGTCGTGTATGGGATTGCTGACCGCAGCTAAATGTACTGAACTGCTTTTGAATGAACTGTACAAATTTTTATATGAATAAAGTATATTTTGAAATTTAAAAAACTGCTGCTCCTATTTCTTATGTTCTCTGCCATGTGCTCTCTATGGCTTTAATGCTCTTTCTATAATGGGATGCCTGTTTCATACTTCTTTAACTGTGGCCTAACTAATCAATGTTTTATATAAATTCACTATTCTTTACTTTTATACTTCATGTCCCTATTTATAAAACGAATATTCAACTTGCCTTTTTATGTGCCTTTCTCAATCTCACTTGCACTTTCAAGGAATTACGAATTTTAAACCCTTGATATCTGTTGATACCAGCCCCATCCTCACAATGGTTGGGTGATATAAAAGGGGTCAGAGGGTCTAGTAAGGAGGAGGAACTGAGGGAAATCCTTAATTAGTCGGGAAATTGTGTTGGGGAAATTGATGGGATTGAAGGCCGATAAATCCCCAGGGCCTGATGGACTGCATCCCAGAGTACTTAAGGAGGTGGCCTTGGAAATAGCGGATGCATTGACAGTCATTTTCCAACATTCCATTGACTCTGGATCAGTTCCTATGGAGTGGAGGGTAGCCAATGTAACCCCACTTTTTTAAAAAGGAGGGAGAGAGAAAACAGGGAATTATAGACCGGTCAGCCTGATCTCAGTAGTGGGTAAAATGATGGAATCAATTATTAAGGATGTCATAGCAGTGCATTTGGAAAAAGGTGACATGATAGGTCCAAGTCAGCATGGATTTGTGAAAGGGAAATCATGTTTGACAAATCTTCTGGAATTTTTTGAGGATGTTTCCAGTAAAGTGGACAAGGGAGAACCAGTTGATGTGGTATATTTGGACTTTCAGAAGGCTTTCAACAAGGTCCCACACAAGAGATTAATGTGCAAAGTTAAAGCACATGGGATTGGGGGTAGAGTGCTGACGTGGATTGAGAACTGGTTGTCAGACAGGAAGCAAAGAGTAGGAGTAAATGGGTACTTTTCAGAATGGCAGGCAGTGACTAGTGGGGTACCGCAAGGTTCTGTGCTGGGGCCCCAGCTGTTTACATTGTACATTAATGATTTAGACGAGGGGATTAAATGTAGTATCTCCAGATTTGCGGATGACACTAAGTTGGGTGGCAGTGTGAGCTGTGAGGAGGATGCTATGAGGCTGCAGAGTGACTTGGATAGGTTAGGTGAGTGGGCAAATGCATGGCAGATGAAGTATAATGTGGATAAATGTGAGGTTATCCACTTTGGTGGTAAAAACAGAGAGACAGACTATTATCTGAATGGTGACAGATTAGGAAAAGGGGAGGTGCAACGAGACCTGGGTGTCATGGTACATCAGTCATTGAAGGTTGGCATGCAGGTACAGCAGGCGGTTAAGAAAGCAAATGGCATGTTGGCCTTCATAGCGAGAGGATTTGAGTACAGGGGCAGGGAGGTGTTGCTACAGTTGTACAGGGCCTTGGTGAGGCCACACCTGGAGCATTGTGTACAGTTTTGGTCTCCTAACTTGAGGAAGGACATTCTTGCTATTGAGGGAGTGCAGCGAAGGTTCACCAGACTGATTCCCGGGATGGCGGGACTGACATATCAAGAAAGACTGGATCAACTGGCTTCTATTCACTGAAGTTCAGAAGAATGAGAGGGGATCTCATAGAAACGTTTAAAGTTCTGACGGGTTTAGACAGGTTAGATGCAGGAAGAATGTTCCCAATGTTGGGGAAGTCCAGAACCAGGGGACACAGTCTAAGGATAAGGGGTAAGCCATTTAGGACTGAGATGAGGAGAAACTTCTTCACCCAGAGAGTGGTGAACCTGTGGAATTCTCTACCACAGAAAGTTGTTGAGGCCAATTCACTAAATATATTCAAAAAGGAGTTAGATGAAGTCCTTACTACTCGGGGGATCAAGGGGTATGGCGAGAAAGCAGGAATGGGGTACTGAAGTTGCATGTTCAGCCATGAACTCATTGAATGGCGGTGCAGGCTAGAAGGGCCGAATGGCCTACTCCTGCACCTATTTTCTATGTTTCTATGTTTCCCTTTACACTGTCCCATCAAACACTCCCAGGGCAGTTACAGGGGGTTAGATACAGAGTAAAGCTCCCTCTACACTGTCACATCAGTACTGAGGGAGCGCCGCACTGTCGGATAGGCGGTACTGAGGGAGCCCCGCACTGTCGGAGGGGCAGTACTGAGGGAGAACCGCACTGTCGGAGAGGCAGTACTGAGGGAGCGCCGCACTGTCGGAGGGGCGGTACTGAGGGAGCCCCGCACTGTCGGAGGGGCAGTACTGAGGGTGCACCGCGCTGTCGGAGGGGCAGTACTGAGGGAGCGCCGCACTGTCGGAGGGGCGGTACTGAGGGAGCCCCGCACTGTCGGAGGGGCAGTACTGAGGGAGCCCCGCACTGTCGGAGGGGCGGTACTGAGGGAGCCCCGCACTGTCGGAGGGGCGGTACTGAGGGAGCACCGCACTGTCGGAGGGGCAGTACTGAGGGAGCGCCGCACTGTCGGAGGGGCAGTACTGAGGGAGCCCCGCACTGTCGGAGGGGCGGTACTGAGGGAGCCCCGCACTGTCGGAGGGGCAGTACTGAGGGAGCGCCGCACTGTCGGAGGGGCGATACTGAGGGAGCGCCGCACTGTCGGAGGGGCAGTACTGAGGGAGTGCCGCACTGTCGGAGGGGCAGTACTGAGGGAGCGCCGCACTGTCGGAGGGGCGATACTGAGGGAGCGCCGCACTGTCGGAGGGGCAGTACTGAGGGAGCCCCGCACTGTCGGAGGGGCGGTACTGAGGGAGCGCCGCACTGTCGGAGGGGCGATACTGAGGGAGCGCCGCACTGTCGGAGGGGCGGTACTGAGGGAGCCCCGCACTGTCGGAGGGGCGGTACTGAGGGAGCCCCGCACTGTCGGAGGGGCGATACTGAGGGAGCGCCGCACTGTCGGAGGGGCAGTGCTGAGGGAGCGCCGCACTGTCGGAGGGGCGGTACTGAGGGAGCGCCGCACTGTCGGAGGGGCGGTACTGAGGGAGTGCCGCACTGTCGGAGGGGCGATACTGAGGGAGCGCCGCACTGTCGGAGGGGCGGTACTGAGGGAGCCCCGCACTGTCGGAGGGGCAGTACTGAGGGAGTGCTGCACTGTCGGAGGGGCGGTACTGAGGGAGCCCCGCACTGTCGGAGGGGCAGTACTGAGGGAGTGCTGCACTGTCGGAGGGGCGGTACTGAGGGAGCCCCGCACTGTCGGAGGGGCAGTACTGAGGGAGTGCTGCACTGTCGGAGGGGCGGTACTGAGGGAGATGATGAAGATGATGATGATGATCATCATCATCATCATCATCATCATCATCATCATCATCATCATCATCGATTCTACAACCTGTGGGAATAATCTCAGTGTTTGAAACCTCTTCAAACCTGTGAAGAATTTCTCAGTGACTCGGTGAAACTGGAGTGAGTGTGCTCACACTGCCACCTCGTGTTAATTTTAATAGTGACCTGCTATTCTCGACCATCCCAATGCTCTCCCACCTCCCACCCTCCGTAACCATCAACTCATCCAAAACCCTGTGCCCCGTGTCCTAACTCACACCCAGTCCCACTCACCCATCACCCCCTGTGTTCACTGCCCCGTGTCCTAACTCTCACCCAGTCCCACTCACCCATCACCCCCTGTGCTCACTGTCCCGTGTCCTAACTCACACCCAGTCCCACTCACCCATCACCCCCTGTGCTCACTGACCCCGTGTCCTAACTCGCACCCAGTCCCGCTCACCCATCACCCCCTGTGCTCACTGACCCCGTGTCCCAAGTCACACCCAGTCCCACTCACCCATCACCCCGTGCTCACTGATCCGTGTCCTAACTCGCACCCAGTCCCACTCACCCATCACCCCCTGTGCTCACTGACCCCGTGTCCTAACTCACACCCAGTCCCACTCACCCATCACCCCCTGTGCTCACTGCCACGTGTCCTAACTCGCACACAGTCCCACTCACCCATCACCCCCTGTGCTCACTGCCCCGTATCCTAACTCACACCCAGTCCCACTCACCCATCACCCCCTGTGCTCACTGACCCCGTGTCCTAACTCGCACCCAGTCCCGCTCACCCATCACCCCCTGTGCCCCGTGTCCCAACTCGCTCCGAGTCCCGCTCACCCATCACCCCCTGTGCTCACTGACCCCGTGTCCTAACTCGCACCCAGTCCCACTCACCCATCACCCCCTGTGCCCCGTGTCCCAACTCGCTCCGAGTCCCGCTCACCCATCACCCCCTGTGCTCACTGACCCCGTGTCCTAACTCACACCCAGTCCCACTCACCCATCACCCCCTGTGCTCACTGACCTACATTGGCTCCCGGTCCGGCAACGCCTCAATTATAGAATTCTTATCGTGTTCAAATCCATCCATGGCCTCCTCACCCCTCCCTATCTCTGCAACCTCCTCCAGCACCCCCAGCCCTCCCTATCACTGTAATTCCCTCCAGCCCCTAAACCCCTCCCTATCTCTGTAACCCCCTCCAGCCCCTACACCCCTCCCTATCTCTGTAACCCCCTCCAGCCCCTAAACCCCTCCCTATCTCTGTAACCCCCTCCAGCCCTACACCCTCCCTATCTCTGTAACCTCCTCCAACCCTTACAGCCCTCTCTAGCTCTGTAACCCCCTCCAGCCCTACACCCCTCCCTATCTCTGTAACTCCCTCCAGCCCCTACACCCTCCCTATCTCTGTAACCCCCTCCAGCCCTACACCCTCCCTATCTCTGTAACCTCCTCCAACCCTTACAGCCCTCTCTAGCTCTGTAACCCCCTCCAGCCCCTACACCCCTCCCTATCTCTGTAACCCCTACACCCCTCCCTATCTCTGTAACCCCCTCCAGCCCCTACACCCCTCCCTATCTCTGTAACTCCCTCCAGCCTACACCCCTCTCTATCTCTGTAACCTTCTCCAGCCCCTACATCCCTCCCTATCTCTGTAAACCCCTCCAACCCCTACACTCCTCCCTATCTCTGTAACCCCCTACACCCCTCCCTATTTCTGTAACTCCTCCAACCCCTACTCCACTCCCTATCTCTAACCTCCTCCAGCCCCACAACCCCCCCGAGATGTCTGCACTCCTCTAATTCTGCCCCCCTGACCATCCCTGATTATAATCGCTCCACCATCGGTGGCCGTGCCTTCTGTTGCCTGGGCCCCAAGCTCTGGAACTCCCTCCCTAAACCTCTCCGCCTCTCTCTCCTTCTTCAGGACGCTCCTTAAAACCCACCTCTGTGACCCAGCTTTTGGTCGCCTGTCGCTAATATCTCCTCGTGTGGCTCAGTGTCACGTTTTGTCTGATTTATGCCCCTGTGGGACGTTTCACTGCATTAAACGCGTGATATAAATGTATGTTGGTGTTGGTGGTACATCAGCGCCCTTCTGTGACCAGTAAAGGTATTACAGCAGATAGCAGGTCCTTGTTACAAGGGTCGTGTTCCTGGGATTTGGTCCAAGTGATGTTATTTAACGGTGTTAGTCCTGGGACAGGCCAGAATCTATACCCGGGGCTCTGGGGACAGGAGGTGGGACAGAGAGCAAGAGAATCGGATTTCGACAGGGTCTTTCACAGCCAATGAAGTCTCTCGGAGTGCGCTCGCTGTTGTATTGTGGGAAACGCCAATTTGCGCACAGCAAGCTCCCACACACAGCGATGTGATAATGACCTGGATCGTCTGTTTTTTGAAGTGATTCACGGATAAATTAGTTAGTCGCAGGACAGCAGGGAGAGATCGCCCTGCTCTTCTTCCAAATAGTGGTGGGCAAATCTTCCACATCCACCCGAGAGGGCAGACCTCCGACAGTGCAGCACTCCCTCAGTACTGCCCCTCCGACACTCCCTCAGTACCGCCCCTCCGACACTCCCTCAGTACCGCCCCTCCGACACTCCCTCAGTACCGCCCCTCCGACACTCCCTCAGTACCGCCCCTCCAACACTCCCTCAGTACTGCCCCTCCGACAGTCCCTCAGTACCGCCCCTCCGACACTCCCTCAGTACTGCCCCTCCGACACTCCCTCAGTACCGCCCCTCCGACACTCCCTCAGTACCGCCCCTCCAACACTCCCTCAGTACTGCCCCTCCGACACTCCCTCAGTACTGCCCCTCCAACACTCCCTCAGTACCGCCCCTCCGACACTCCCTCAGTACCGCCCCTCCGACACTCCCTCAGTACCGCCCCTCCAACACTCCCTCAGTACTGCCCCTGACACTCCCTCAGTACTGCCCCTCCGACACTCCCTCAGTACTGCCCCTCCAACACACCCTCAGTACTGCCCCTCCGACACTCCCTCAGTACCGCCCCTCCGACACTCCCTCAGTACCGCCCCTCCGACACTCCCTCAGTACCGCCCCTCCGACACTCCCTCAGTACTGCCCCTCCGACACTCCCTCAGTACTGCCCCTCCGACACTCCCTCAGTACCGCCCCGGGTGGTGTTTGTGAAAGGCGCGATGGAGTGCCTTGGACGGTTTTCAGGCGAGTTTGAGACGAGACGAATAACTGGAGACACAAGCCAGTGATAGAATATAATCCCATTTTATTTGAATTAAATGCGGATTGCACAATATACATTTTTTTTTAAACTATGGAATAAATATTCTGATTACAACAAACATGGGCACGACTCCAGCACACAAGAAAACTGCTCCAAAACAGACAATAATTCCGATTTTATTGATATTTATATATATATGTATGTATACTCAAGAAAGACACTTTTTAAAATCAATCTTCCGACTTGTATTTTGAGTTTTATTTAGCCTCAGATTGTGGGGAGAGTTTGTTCAGGGACGGAGAGGATGTAAGTCAGGGCTGTGGGTAAAGAGCGGAGCGGAGGGGATTAGGACGGATTGGATCGCTCGGTCCCAGAGCCGGCACGGGCTCGATGGGCCGAATGGCCCCCTCCCAGACACTGCGGCTCGGGGCGTGACGTCACGGGGGCGTGACATCACGGGGGCGTGACATCACGGGGCGTGACATCACGGGGCGTGACATCACGGGGCGTGACATCACGGGGCGTGACATCACGGGGCGTGACATCACGGGGCGTGACATCACGGGGGCGTGATGCGCAGCGGCTTATGAGGAGAAACGGACGGACCGCGTTGCCGTGCTTCACACCCTGGGGGAATATCCAGCTTCACTCGCTGACCGGGTCAGTAAATCCCACGTCACTCTCGGCTGCCGGTTAGCGATGCTCATGGCGAGGATCTCGCTTTGGTCAATGATTATCCTGCACTGAGACACTGAACCCCAGGGGCAGGTTGGGGGCGGGGGGGAGTGGTATTTGAAAGACCATGATCAATGCTGCAGACACAATGTCCATTCCCTCGAGTTACCCATCTTGGTCTTGCAACCATGGAGGCAGGGAAGGGGGTAAATTAAAGCGGGCTCCCACTAAATGCCCCAGACGCCGAGGTCAGGGGTTAACGGGTCAAGCGAGGAGGAACGTGGAAAGCAGCGAGAGAATGTAACACTCTGAACCAATTCTCCTCACACTCTGCGGGTTTATTCGGGAGGTACAGGAACACAGGAGACAAAGCCTTTATTACACGCAGCGCCTAGTTTAAAAAAAAAACGCCCTCAAATGTGGGTGGGTTCACTTTTATACCGGAGACACGATTAAAGAACAGAACGGAGTCACGGTGCTTGGCCGGGAGAGTGGGGGCAAGGGGAGAGTCACAACCCAGATACAGAGTAAAGCTCTCTCTACACTGTCCCATCAAACACTCCCAGGGCAGGTACAGGGGGTTAGATACAGTGTAAAGCTCCCTCTACACTGTCCATCAAACACTCCCAGGGCAGGTACAGGGGGTTAGATACAGAGTAAAGCTCCCTCGACACTGTCCCATCAAACACTCCCAGGGCAGGTACAGCACGGGTCGGAGGGGGGGGAGAAGTGGGGACGGCCCACACCCAATGATTCCGTTCACAGCGCGAATAAATCTACACCGTGTACAAATAAAAAGATACAAAACACCAGATTCAGCGACGGCGACGGAACTGAGGAGGTTGGCGGGTTAAAAAAATGATTAAAACAGTCACGATAAGCACAGGATTCAAATACGCTCCTATTACCCTGGGATTCAGGCTTGTATATTATATTTACACATTCAAAAACGGACGGCCTCGCCCATCCACATCCCCGACACCCCCTCCCCCCGACACCCCCCCCCGCTCGGGAAGGACACGCGCTCCGACAGGACGGGGCTCCACCAATCCCGAGGGGAATCACCCGTTAAAAAATAATAAATTAAATAAGTTAATCAAATAAATAAATTAAATTAAATAATTCCCCCCCCCCCCCCCGACAGGTCCACTCTTGCGCGCCCCCTGCCTTTCCGAACGCAGGGCCCGATGGCGGGGGGAAATCAACAGGTTTGTCAACTAAGTGAGGCAGCGCAGCCCAATCCAAACTCCGCCCCTCCCCCCGCCCCCCCTCGATCAATAGATCAGAGAAGTCATCGAGAGGGTCACGAGACTCTGGATGAAGGTTTCATCCCCCCCCCCCCCACCCCAATGCCGGATAGCACACCGGATATCACCGAAGAACCCCCCCAGGGTTTCTCAGTCACCGAGCGTCCGGCACACGTTAAAAACAGAACCATAATATTGATATTCGATTACTAACTATCAGTGTGGGGGAGAGTCTCGGCTATAAGCAGACTCCGGTATAGAGACGGTACTGGGGGGCAGGGGACAGATCCAGGCTACAAACCCTGCCGGGAACTCCCAGGCAAGAGGGGCAATTAAATTAGTCTCAGCGGTTTGGGCTGATGGGGGGGGGGGGAAAGAGAGAGAGGGGAGGGAAGGAGAGAGAGAGAGAGAGAGAGAGAGAGAGAGGGAAGAGGAGAGAGAAAGAGAGGGAAGGGGAGAGAGAGAGGGGGGGAAGGGGGAGAGAGAGAGGGGGTGAAGGGGGAGAGAGAGAGAGGGTGAAGGGGGAGAGAGAGAGAGTGGGAAGGGGGAGAGAGAGAGAGGGGGAAGGGGGGAGAGAGAGAGGGGGAAGGGGGGAGAGAGAGAGGGGGAAGGGGGGAGAGAGCGAGGGGGAAGAGGAGAGAGAGGGGGAAGAGGAGAGAGAGAGAGGGGGAAGAGGAGAGAGAGAGAGGGGGAAGAGGAGAGAGAGAGAGAGGGGGAAGGGGAGAGAGAGAGAGAGGGGGGGAAGGGGAGAGAGAGAGAGAGGGGGAAGGGGAGAGAGAGAGAGGGGGAAGGGGAGAGAGAGAGAGGGGGAAGGGGAGAGAGAGAGAGGGGGAAGGGGAGAGAGAGAGAGGGGGAAGGGGAGAGAGAGAGAGGGGGAAGGGGAGAGAGAGAGGGGGGAAGGGGAGAGAGAGAGGGGGGGAAGGGGAGAGAGAGAGGGGGGGGAGAGAGAGGGGGGGGAGAGAGAGGGGGGGGAGAGAGAGAGGGGGAAGGGGAGAGAGAGAGAGGGGGAAGGGGAGAGAGAGAGAGGGGGAAGGGGAGAGAGAGAGAGGGGGAAGGGGAGAGAGAGAGGGGGGAAGGGGAGATAGAGAGAGGGGAAGGGGAGTTAGAGAGAGGGGGAAGAGGAGTTAGAGAGAGGGGGAAGGGGAGAGAGAGAGGGGGGGAAGGGGAGAGAGAGAGGGGGGGGAAGGGGAGAGAGAGAGGGGGGAGAGAGAGAGGGGGAAGGGGAGAGAGAGAGAGGGGGAAGGGGAGAGAGAGAGAGGGGGAAGGGGAGAGAGAGAGGGGGGGAAGGGGAGAGAGAGAGGGGGAAGGGGAGATAGAGAGAGGGGGAAGGGGAGTTAGAGAGAGGGGGAAGAGGAGTTAGAGAGAGGGGGAAGGGGAGATAGAGAGGGGGGAAGGGGAGATAGAGAGAGGGGGAAGGGGAGATAGAGGGAGGGGAAGGGGAGATAGAGCGAGGGGAAGGGGAGATAGAGCGAGGGGAAGGGGAGATAGAGGGAGGGAGAGGGAGAAGGGGAGCGAGAGAGAGAGAGGGGGAAGGGGAGAGAGAGAGAGGGGGAAGGGGAGAGAGAGAGAGGGAGAGGGAGAAGGGGAGCGAGAGAGAGAGAGGGGGAAGGGGAGAGAGAGAGGGGGAAGGGGAGAGAGAGAGAGGGGGAAGGGGAGAGAGAGAGAGGGGGAAGGGGAGAAAGAAAGGGGGAAGGGGAGAAAGAAAGGGGGAAGGGGAGAAAGAAAGGGGGAAGGGGAGAAAGAAAGGGGGAAGGGGAGAAAGAAAGGGGGAAGGGGAGAAAGAAAGGGGGAAGGGGAGAAAGAAAGGGGGAAGGGGAGAAAGAAAGGGGGAAGGGGAGAAAGAAAGGGGGAAGGGGAGAAAGAAAGGGGGAAGGGGAGAAAGAAAGGGGGAAGGGGAGAAAGAAAGGGGGAAGGGGAGAAAGAAAGGGGGAAGGGGAGAAAGAAAGGGGGAAGGGGAGAAAGAAAGGGGGAAGGGGAGAAAGAAAGGGGGAAGGGGAGAAAGAAAGGGGGAAGGGGAGAAAGAAAGGGGGAAGGGGAGAAAGAAAGGGGGAAGGGGAGAAAGAAAGGGGGAAGGAGAGAAAGAAAGGGGGAAGGGGAGAAAGAAAGGGGGAAGGGGAGAAAGAAAGGGGGAAGGGGAGAAAGAAAGGGGGAAGGGGAGAAAGAAAGGGGGAAGGGGAGAAAGAAAGGGGGAAGGGGAGAAAGAAAGGGGGAAGGAGAGAAAGAAAGGGGGAAGGAGAGAAAGAAAGGGGGAAGGAGAGAAAGAAAGGGGGAAGGAGAGAAAGAAAGGGGGAAGGAGAGAAAGAAAGGGGGAAGGAGAGAAAGAAAGGGGGAAGGAGAGAAAGAAAGGGGGAAGGAGAGAAAGAAAGGGGGAAGGAGAGAAAGAAAGGGGGAAGGAGAGAAAGAAAGGGGGAAGGAGAGAAAGAAAGGGGGAAGGAGAGAAAGAAAGGGGGAAGGAGAGAAAGAAAGGGGGAAGGAGAGAAAGAAAGGGGGAAGGAGAGAAAGAAAGGGGGAAGGAGAGAAAGAAAGGGGGAAGGGGAAAGGGGAGAAAGAAAGGAAGGGGAAGAGGAGAAAGAAAGGAAGGGGGAAGGGGAGAAAGAAAGGGGGAGACCGTTCAGAGTGCCCTCAGCTGGAATGCCCGGCCGAGGAGACGGTCGGACAGGGCCCCGTGATGCCTCTGGCAGTCGAACAGCGCAGCAGCAGGCACTGGGCCCCGGTGGAGCCCGTACCCCCAGCGAGTGTCAGCAGCTCGAGGGGAAGGAGAGGGGAGGAGGAGGAGGAGGGGGCGATGGGGAGAGGGAGGGGGGTGGGTTACATCTGGTTAGCGAAGGAGGTGGGAGCTGTCTGTCCATAGCTCCCCTGTTGGCCGTAGGTCTGTGGCGGTGGCTGCTGCTGCCCGAACTCTCCCTGCTGGTTGTAGTCGGGCTGGTAGCCCCCTTGCTGGCCATAGCCCTCCTGCTCGTAGTGTGGCTCCTGGTTGTAGGACTGGGGCTGACCGTAGGGGTCTGGGCCGCCTGGCAGCTTCTCCTCGGCCGGTCCGGGGTGCTTGGTGAAGGGAGTGGTCCACCCGGTCTCCTTGAAGACGAACCAGACGTTGCCGCCCCACAGGACCAGGTTCAGGAAACCGAAGACCTGAGGAGAGGAAAAGGGGGCAGTTAATTGGCCTCAGTATCACTGGCTCGGGACGGGGGGGGGGGGGGGGCCAGGGAAGAGATATCCGCCCACCCCCCCATCCGGCGGCATCACCTGGAAGTTGGGAGGGGGGAGATCCGGCTCCGGCACGATGCCTCCTGCAGTCGAATAGTCGACCGAAATGAGTGACGACAATCGCCCCTTTTGTAAAGGTGGTTCTCCCCCATCAGCAACCCCTTTGTCGAGTTAGACTTGCCATTGGTGGTCGCCTTTTACGCAAGAACGTAAGAACATATGAAATAGGAGCAGGAGTCGGCCATTCGGCCCCTCGAGCCTGCTCCGCCATTTAATATGATCATGGCTGATCCGATCATGGACTCAGCTCCACTTCCCTGCCCGCCCCCTTATCGGTTAAGAAACTGTCTATCTCTGTCTTAAATATATTCAATGTCCCGGCTTCCACAGCTCTCTGAGGCAGCGAATTTCACAGATTTACAACCCTCGGAGAAGAAATTCCTCCTCATCTCAGTTTTAAATGGGCGGCCCCTTATTCTAAGACCATGCCCCCTAGTTCTAGTCTCCCCCATCAGTGGGAACATCCTCTCTGCATCCACCTTGTCAAGCCCCCTCATAATCTGATACGTTTCAATAAGATCACCTTTCATTCTTCTAAACTCCAATGGGTACAGGGCCCAACCTGCTCAACCTTTCCTCATAAGTCAACCCCCTCATCTCCGGAATCAACCGAGTGAACCTTCTCTGAACTGCCTCCAAAGCAAGTATATCCCTCCTTAAATACGGAGAGCAAAACTGCACGCAGTACTCCAGGTGTGGCCTCACCAATACCCTGTATAACTAGAGCAAGACCTCCCTGCTTTTATACTCCATCCCCTTTGCAATAAAGGCCAAGATACCATTGGCCTTCCTGATCACTTGCTGTACCTGCATACTATCCTTTTGTGTTTCATGTACAAGTAACCCCCAGGTCCCGCTGTACTGCAGCACTTTGCAATCTTTCTCCATTTAAATAATAACTTGCTCTTTGATTTTTTTTCTGCCAAAGTGCGTGACCTCACACTTTCCCACATTATACTCCATCTGACACATTTTTGCCCACTGACTTAGCGTGTCTATGGCCTTTTGCAGATTTTGTGTGTCCTCCTCACACATGGGGGCGTCTCCCCATCAGGGACCCCTGTGGAAGCCGGGAGAGGGGGGGGGGATCTGGCTCGGCCACGATGCCTGGTGCAGTTGAATAGCTGACGGAAGCGGGTGCCGGCGCTTGCCCCATTTGTAGAAGGGGGGGGGGGGCCTCGCCATCAGGGACCCCTTTTAATACATCCTGTGGAAACCGGGATGGAGGGGTGATCTGGCTCGGCCGCGATGCCTGGTGCAGTTGAATAGCCGGCTGAAGCGGGTGCCGGCGTTTGCCCCATTTGTAGAAGGGGGGGCTCCTCGCCATCAGGGACCCCTTTTATAGCGAGGGAGCACCCCGAGCCCCTCTCCTCGCATCGTGCGATCTTACCACGGAGGTGTTGAGGCCAGACATGACGGGGTCCTGCAGGGCCTGGCACGTGTTCTCTTTCTCCTTCTCGCAGGCCGCGATCAGCTCGATAATGTCGTCCGGGTCTGTCGCTGTCTTCACATCCGCCAGCCCCTTGGCCCAGGCCGAGGAGCTGACCAGCCAGAGGAAAGCGAAGATCACCGTCACCACAAAGTCCTGCACGGGAGGGGAGCGAGAGAGAGCGAGGTTACTGAGGCAGTGCGTAACAGGAGGGTTGGGCCGGAGAGACCGGGAAAGCCACAGCTGACGTCCCAAAGCGCCTCACGGCCAATGAGGGACTTTAGTGAGGTGCGCTCACTGTTGTAATGTGGGAAACGCCAACTTGTGCACAGCAAGCTCCCACACACAGCGATGTGATAATGACCCAGATCGTCTGTTACCAACGCTGTCTCCGCAAGATCCTACAAATCCCCTGGGAGGACAGACGCACCAACGTTAGCGTCCTCGACCAGGCCAACATCCCCAGCATCGAAGCACTGACCACACTCGACCAGCTCCGCTGGGCAGGGCCACATTGTCCGCATGCCCCCCAGACACGAGACTCCCAAAGCAAGCGCTCTACTCGGAACTCCTTCACGGCAAACGAGCCAAAGGTGGGCAGAGGGAACGTTACAAGGGACCACCCTCAAAGCCTCCCTGATAAAGTGCAACATCCCCACCGACACCTGGGAGTCCCTGGGCCCAAAGACCAGTCCGCCCCGAGTGGAGGGAGTGCATCCGGGAGGGCGCTGAGCACCTCGAGTCTCGTCGCCGAGAGCGTGCAGAAACCAAGCGCAGGCAGCGGAAGGAGCGTGCGGCAAACCAGTCCCACCCTCCCCTTCCCTCAACCACTGTCTGTCCCACCTGTGACAGGGACTGTGGCTCTCGTATTGGGCTGTTCAGCCACCGAAGGACTCACTGTTAGAGTGGGGGCAAGTCTTCCTCGATTCCGAGGGACTGCCTACGATGATGATAGGGTTCAGGGTTAAATATTGGCCCTTGCTCTTCTGCGAAAGAAATCTTCACGGCTGCCTGAGAGCGCGGATGGCAAATGAAAGACGGTCCCTCCGACAGTGCAGTGGGAGACACTCCTGTTGACCGGGACACCAACATTCCATCGCTGGAGGTACCAGTCCAGAGAGATTGAGCAGACTGGGCCGATACTCCCTCGAGTTTAGAAGAATGAGAGGTGATCTCACTGAAACGTGTCGGATTGTGAGGGGGATTGACGGGTAGATGCAGGGAGGGTGTTTCCCCCCCGGGGCTGGGGAGTCTAGAACCAGGGGTCACAGTCTCAGGATAAGGGCTCGGCCATTTAGGACTGAGATGAGGAGGAATTTCTTCACTCAGAGGGAGGTGAATCTTTGGAACTCTCTGCCCCAGAGGGCTGTGGAGGCTCAGTCATTGAGTATATTCAAGGCTGAGATCGGTGGATTTTTGGGACTCGAGGGGAATCGAGGGATCGGGCGGGGAAGTGGAGTTGAGGTCGATGATAAGCAGCGATCTGATTGGATAGCGGAGCGGGCTCGAGGGGCCGAATGACCTCCTCCTGTTCCTAATGTAACAGGCTCGAGGGGCTGAACGGCCTCCTCCTGTTCCTAATGTAACAGGCTCGAGGGGCTGAACGGCCTCCTCCTGTCCCTAATGTAACAGGCTCGAGGGGCTGAACGGCCTCCTCCTGTCCCTAATGTAACAGGCTCGAGGGGCTGAACGGCCCCCTCCTGTCCCTAATGTAACAGGCTCGAGGGGCTGAACGGCCTCCTCCTGCTCCCAGTTCTTATCTCGTCCGGGAGTCTTGCCACTCTGTCTCCAGGCCACACCACGGGAAGCGCTGCGGGAGCCACTTACGATCATGGGGCCCTTGTTGTTCTCGCGGTACTTGGTCTGGAAGAAGATGTAGACCACAGTAGCAGCGGCCGAGTACAGGAAAGCGAAGACAGCGATGGTTACGAAGAACTCGGCCGATGAAGAATAGTCACCAGTCAGGAAGTACTGGTTAGATGTGTCACCCCGGCAGTTGGGCGCGTTGAAGTAGACCTGATGCAGCCTGTTGGCGAGGACAATGAGTGGGAGTGAGTCGCGGGCACAACTCGAGGGTATCATTCTGCTGCTCGGAGGGCAAGAAGTCTAACTGCTGTTAAGTAAACCCTGGGTGAGTTCTCTCAAACCACTGCCGTTACGTAATGTCACTGTACGGTGTGGTGGGGGGGGAAGGGGTGTGATACCTGACCGACGGATGGAAGGGAGGACAGCGGCAAAAACCCAGGCACCACAGCGCCACCACTGGTGGGAGGGTGCAATTGCACCGTGACACGTTGACATAGGAAATCCCCAGTGCAAACGGGGTCCGCAAGAAAGTTGGCACGCGAGGAAGTGCGGTTTTGGAGACAGGAAGGGCTGTGCAAAGGGCTGGTATGGGCACGATGGGCCAAACAGCCTCCTGCTGTGCCGCGAAATTGAGAGATTATCGAGGATTATCGGGCAAGGAATGTATCGCAAATGTCCCAGTCGATTTCAGAAGTGCGCTTTGGTGCTCTAAATACTCTGCAGTTAGAAAAGCTTACGGGATCCTGGGTGTTATAAATAGAGGCACAGAGTACAAAAGCAAGGAAATTAAACCTTTGTATAAATCACCGGTTGGGTCCCAGCCGGAGTAGTGTGTCCAATTCTGGGCCCCGCACTGTGGGGAGGGTGTGGAGGCCTTGGAGAGGGTGAAGGGGAGATTGACCAGAATGGTCCCGGGGGATGAGGGGGTTCAGTGACGGGGGGAGACTGGAGAAGCCGGGAGTGTTCTCCTCGGAGCAGAGAAGGTTAAGGGGAGATTGAATCGAGGGGTTCGAACTGATGAAGGGTTTTGATCGAGTGGATCGGGAGAACCTGTTCCCGGGAGCAGGAGGGTGGGTAACCAGAGGGACACAGATTGACGATAATCGGCGATGGAACCAGAGGGGGAGATGGGGAGAATGTGTTTACGCAGCGAGTTGTTGTGATCGGGAACGCGCTGCCTGAAAGCTCGGTGGGAGCAGATTCAATAGTGACCTTCAAACCGGGAATTGGATAAATACCTGAAGGGGGAAAATGTGCCGGGGCTGTGGGGAAAGGTCGGGGGGGGGGGGGGTGGGGGGGGGAGTGTGGGACTGATTGGGGTCGCTCTGTCACAGAGCTGGCACAGCACGGGCTCCATGGGCCCAGTGGGATCCTCCTGTGCGCTGGGGTCAGTGGGCCCAATGGGATCCTCCTGTGCGCTGGGGTCAGTGGGCCCAATGGGATCCTCCTGTGCGCTGTGGGACAGATTGGATAAGCACGTTTACCGACACTTGGTACACACATCGCGACGATACAGCACGTACCTGAAAGGATATTCAAACTGCACCTTGATGTTCAGGTCACTCTCGCTCCTGTTCACACACTCCACGCTCAGTCGGAACTCTCCGGAATAGCTGCCGCAAGTTGCGAACGCGAAGATGGCGAAGATCTGTGAACAGCAGAGAAACGGCTCATAATGACACCTCAGTACCGCCCCTCCGACAGTGCGGGGCTCCCTCAGTACCGCCCCTCTGACAGTGCGGGGCTCCCTCAGTACCGCCCCTCCGACAGTGCGGGGCTCCCTCAGTACCGCCCCTCCGACAGTGCGGGGCTCCCTCAGTACCGCCCCTCCGACAGTGCGGCGCTCCCTCAGTACCGCCCCTCCGACAGTGCGGGGCTCCCTCAGTACCGCCCCTCCGACAGTGCGGGGCTCCCTCAGTACTGCCCCTCCGACAGTGCGGGGCTCCCTCAGTACCGCCCCTCCAACAGTGCGGTGCTCCCTCAGTACTGCCCCTCCGACAGTGCGGGGCTCCCTCAGTACAGCCCCTCCGACAGTGCGGGGCTCCCTCAGTACCGCCCCTCCGACAGTGCGGGGCTCCCTCAGTACTGCCCCTCCGACAGTGCGGGGCTCCCTCAGTACCTCCCCTCCGACAGTGCGCCGCTCCCTCAGTACCGCCCCTCTCTCCCTGTGTGTGTGTGCGTGTGTCTCTCTCCTCCCACAGTGTCTCTCTGTGTCTCAGCCTCTCTCACTCGATCTCTCCCCGTCAAGGAGTTGATGCTGCGGCAGGAATATTTCTCCGTTCCTCTCTCTCTCTCTGCAATCACCCATCGATTGTTCCCGGGGATCTGCGCAGTGCGCAGAGCTCGGCCCAGGGAGTGACCAAGGATGTGGGAGTAGCGGAATGGGAGGGAGGATCGAATCCCTCCAGGATTCCTCCTCCTCACCGTGCTTGGGCCAAGGGGAAAGGATCGAACCCGGCCGTGATGCACACTGCAGTCAAATAGTCGAGCAGCCAGAGGACCAAAATGTCTGGCTTGGTGAAATTTTGGAAGGGGAGAAGGATCGTCAGGCGCCATGAAAATGCAGGTCTTTCTTTCTATTTACTCAACACTGCAACACCGAACCCCTCGATTAGATTCCAGCCTGTAACTCACTCCAGGGTATCTGTTATTCTTTTCATAAACCCCCCGAACCCCTCGATTAGATTCCAGCCTGTAACTCACTCCCGGGTATCTGTTATTCTATATATAAACCCCTCGATCCCATCGATTAGATCCCAGCGTGTAACTCACTCCCGGGTATCTGTTATTCTATATATAAACCCCCCGAACCCCTCGATTAGATTCCAGCCTGTAACTCACTCCCGGGTATCTGTTATTCAATAAATAAACCCCCCGAACCCCTCGATTAGATTCCAGCCTGTAACTCACTCCCGGGTATCTGTTATTCTATATATAAACCCCCCCGAACCCCTCGATTAGATTCCAGCCTGTAACTCACTCCCGGGTATCTGTTATTCTAAAATTAAATCCCCCGAGCCTCTCGATTAGATTCCAGACTGTAACTCATTCCTGGGTATCCGTTATTCTTTTTATAAACCCCCCGAACCCATCAATTAGATTCCAGCCTGTAACTCACACCCGGGTATCTGTTATTCTATATATAAACCCCCGAACCCCTCGATTAGATTCCAGCCTGTAACTCACTCCCGGGTATCTGTTATTCGAGATATAAACCCCACCAAACCCCTCGATTAGATTCCAGCCTGTAACTCACTCCCGGGTATCTGTTATTCTATATATAAACCCCCGAACCCCTCAATTAGATTCCAGCCTGTAACTCACTCCCGGGAAACTGTTGTTCTATATATAAACCCACCGAACCCCACAATTAGATACCAGCCTGTAACTCACTCCCGGGTATCTGATATTCTATATATAAACCCCCCAAACCCCACGATTAGATTCCAGCCTGTAACTCACTCCCGGGTATCTGTTATTCAAAATATAACCCCCCCGAACCCATCGATTAGACTCCAGCCTGTAACTCACTCCTGGGTATCTGTTATTCTACATATAAATCCCCCAAACCCCTCGATTAGATTCCAGCCTGTAACTCACTCCCGGGTATCTGTTATTCTATATATAAACCCCCGAACCCCTCAATTAGATTCCAGCCTGTAACTCACTCCAGGGAAACTGTTGTTCTATATATAAACCCACCGAACCCCACAATTAGATACCAGCCTGTAACTCACTCCCGGGTATCTGATATTCTATATATAAACCCCCCAAACCCCACGATTAGATTCCAGCCTGTAACTCACTCCCGGGTATCTGTTATTCTATATATAACCCCCCCGAACCCATCGATTAGACTCCAGCCTGTAACTCACTCCTGGGTATCTGTTATTCTACATATAAATCCCCCAAACCCCTCAATTAGATTCCAGCCTGTAACTCACTCCCGGGTATCCATTCTTCGATATATAAACCCCACCGAAATCCTCGATTCGATTCCAGCCTGTAACTCACTCCCGGGTATCTGTTATTCTATATATAAACCCCCCGAACCCCTCGATTAGATTCCAGCCTGTAACTCACGCCCGGGAAACTGTTGTTCTGTATATAAACCCGCAAACGCCTCGATTAGACTCCAGCCTGTAACTCAGTCCTGGGTATCTGTTATTCTACATATAAACCCCCCCGAACCCCTCGATTAGATTCCAGACTGTAACTCATTCCCGGGTATCCGTTATTCTTTTTATAAACCCCCCGAACCCATCGATTAAATTAGAGCTTGTATCTCACTCCCGGGTATCTGTTATTCTATATATAAACCCCCGGACCCCTCCATTAGATTCCAGCCTGTAACTCACTCCCGGGAAACTGTTGTTCTATATATAAACCCCCGAACCCCTCGATTAGATTCCAGCCTGTAACTCACTCCTGTGTATCTGTTATTCTATATATTAACCCACCGAAACCCACAATTAGATACCAGCCTGTAACTCACTCCTGGGTATCTGATATTCTATATATAAACCCCCGAACCCCTCATTAGATTCCAGCCTGTAACTCACTCACGACTATCTGTTATTCTATATATAAACCCCCCAAACCCCACGATGAGATTCCAGCCAGTAACTCACTCCCGGGTATCTGTTATTCTATATATAAACCCTCCAAACCCCACGATTAGATTCCAGCCAGTAACTCACTCCCGGGTATTTGTTATTCTACATATAAACCCCCCCGAACCCCTCGATTAGATTCCAGCCTGTAACTCACTCCCGGGCATCTGTTATTCTTTTCATAAACCCCCTGAACCCATCGATTAGATTCCAGCCTGTAATTCACTCCCGGGTATCCGTTCTTCTATATATAATCCCCACCGAACCCCTCGATTCGATTCCAGCCTGTAACTCACTCCCGGGTATCTGTTATTCTATATGTAAACCTCCCGAACCCCTCGATTAGATTCCAGCCTGTAACTCATTCCCAGGTATCTGTTATTCTATATATAAACCCCCCGAACCCCTCGATTAGATTCCAGCCTGTAACTCATTCCCGGGTATCTGTTATTCTTTTTATAAACCCCCTGAACCCATCAATTAGATTCCAGCCAGTAACTCACTCCCGGGTGTGTTATTCTATAGATAAATGTCCCGAACCCCTCAAGTAGATTCCAGCCTGTAACTCACTCCCGGCTATCTGTTATTCTAAAATTAAACCCCCCGAGCCCCTCGATTAGATTCCAGCCTGTAACTCATTCCCGGGTATCTGTTATTCTTTTTATAAACCCCCTGAACCCATCAATTAGATTCCAGCCTGTAACTCACTCCCGTGTGTGTTATTCTATATATAAACCTCCCGACCCCATCGATTAGATTAGAGCTTGTATCTCACTCCCGGGTATCAGTTATTCTATATATAAACCCCCAGAACCTCTAAATTAGATTCCAGCCTGTAACTCACTCTCGGGTGTCTGTTGTTCTATATATAAACCCCCCGAACCTCTCGATTAGATTCCAAACTGTAACTCATTCCCGGATATACGTCATTCTTTTTATAAACCCCCTGAACCCATCGATTAGATTCCAGCCAGTAACTCACTCCCGGGTATCTGTTATTCTATATATAAACCCCCCGAACCCCTCGATTAGATTCCAGCCTGTAACTCACTCCCGGGTATGTTATTCTATATATAAACCCTCCGAACGCATCGATTAGATTCTAGATGTAACTCACTCCCGGGTATCTGTTTTTCTATATATAAACCCTCCGAATCCCTCGATTAGATTCCAGTCTAAAACTCACTCCCAGGTAACAGTTTTTCTATCGATAAACCCCCCGAATCCCTCGATTAGAATCCAGCCTGTAACTCACTTCCAGGAAACTGTTCTATATGGAAACCCCTGAAACCCTCGATTAGATTCCAGCCGGTAACTCACTCCCAGGTGTCTGTTATCCTATATATAAACCCACCAGACCCCACGATTGTAGATATCAACCCTCCCAAACCTCTCGATTAGATTCCAGACTGTAACTCATTCCCGGGTGTGTTATTCTATAGATAAACCCCCCGAACCCATCGATTAGATTAGAGCTTGTATCTCACTCCCGGGTATCTGTTATTCTATATAAAACCCCCCGAACCCATCGAACCCCTCGATTAGATTCCAGCCGGTAACTCACTCCCAGGTATCTGTTATTCTAAAATTAAACCCCCCGAACCCATCGATTAGATTCCAGCCTGTAACTCACTCCCGGGTATCTATTAATCTATATATAAACCCCCCGAACTCCTCGATTAAATTAGAGCTTGTATCTCACTCCCGGGTATCTGTTATTCTATATATAAACCCCCCCAAACCCCTCGATTAAACTCCAGCCTGCAACACACTCCCGGGTATCTATTATTCGATATATAATCCCCCCGAACCCCTCGATTAGATTCCAGCCTGTAACTCACTCCTGGGTATCCGTTATTCTATATATAAACCCCACCGAACCTCTCGATTAGATTACAGCCTGTAACTCACTCCCGGGTATCTGTTATTCTATATATAAACCCCACCAAACCCCTTGATTCGATTCCAGCCGGTAACTCACTCCCAGGTATCTGCTATTCTAAAATTAAATCCCCCGAGCCTCTCGATTAGATTCCAGACTGTAACTCATTCCTGGGTATCCGTTATTCTTTTTATAAACCCCCTGAACCCATCAATTAGATTCCAGCCTGTAACTCACTCCCAGGTATCTGTTATTCTATATATAAACCCACCGAACCCCACAATTAGATACCAGCCTGTAACTCACTCCCGGCTATCTGATATTCTATATATAAATCCCCCAGAACCCATCGATTAGATTCCAGCTAGTAACTCACTCCCGGGGTATCTGTTATTCTATATATAAATCCCAATAACCCCGCGATTAGATTCCAGCCTGTAACTCACTCCCGGGTATCTGTTATTCTATATATAACCCCCCCGAACCCATCGATTAGATTCCAGCCTGTAACTCACTCTCGGGAAACTGTTGTTCTGTATATAAACCCGCGAACGCCTCGATTAGACTCCAGCCTGTAACTCACTCCCAGGTATCTGTTATTCTATATGTAAAACCTCCAAACACCTCAATTAGATTCCAGCCTGTAACTCACTCCCGGGTATCCGTTCTTCGATATATAAACCCCACCGAAACCCTCGATTAGATTCCAGCCTGTAACTCACTCCCGGGTATCTGTTATTCTATATATAAACCCCCCGAACCCCTCGATTAGATTCCAGCCGGTAACTCACTCCCAGAAATCTGTTATTCTAAAATTAAACCCCCCGATCCCATCGATTAGATTCCAGCCTGTAACTCACTCCCGGGTATGTTATTCTATATATAAACCCTCCGAACGCATCGATTAGATTCTAGATGTAACTCACTCCCGGGTATCTGTTTTTCTATATATAAACCCTCCGAATCCCTCGATTAGATTCCAGTCTAAAACTCACTCCCAGGTAACAGTTTTTCTATCGATAAACCCCCCGAATCCCTCGATTAGAATCCAGCCTGTAACTCACTTCCAGGAAACTGTTCTATATGGAAACCCCTGAAACCCTCGATTAGATTCCAGCCGGTAACTCACTCCCAGGTGTCTGTTATCCTATATATAAACCCACCAGACCCCACGATTGTAGATATCAACCCTCCCAAACCTCTCGATTAGATTCCAGACTGTAACTCATTCCCGGGTGTGTTATTCTATAGATAAACCCCCCGAACCCATCGATTAGATTAGAGCTTGTATCTCACTCCCGGGTATCTGTTATTCTATATAAAACCCCCCGAACCCATCGAACCCCTCGATTAGATTCCAGCCGGTAACTCACTCCCAGGTATCTGTTATTCTAAAATTAAACCCCCCGAACCCATCGATTAGATTCCAGCCTGTAACTCACTCCCGGGTATCTATTAATCTATATATAAACCCCCCGAACTCCTCGATTAAATTAGAGCTTGTATCTCACTCCCGGGTATCTGTTATTCTATATATAAACCCCCCCAAACCCCTCGATTAAACTCCAGCCTGCAACACACTCCCGGGTATCTATTATTCGATATATAATCCCCCCGAACCCCTCGATTAGATTCCAGCCTGTAACTCACTCCTGGGTATCCGTTATTCTATATATAAACCCCACCGAACCTCTCGATTAGATTACAGCCTGTAACTCACTCCCGGGTATCTGTTATTCTATATATAAACCCCACCAAACCCCTTGATTCGATTCCAGCCGGTAACTCACTCCCAGGTATCTGCTATTCTAAAATTAAATCCCCCGAGCCTCTCGATTAGATTCCAGACTGTAACTCATTCCTGGGTATCCGTTATTCTTTTTATAAACCCCCTGAACCCATCAATTAGATTCCAGCCTGTAACTCACTCCCAGGTATCTGTTATTCTATATATAAACCCACCGAACCCCACAATTAGATACCAGCCTGTAACTCACTCCCGGCTATCTGATATTCTATATATAAATCCCCCAGAACCCATCGATTAGATTCCAGCTAGTAACTCACTCCCGGGGTATCTGTTATTCTATATATAAATCCCAATAACCCCGCGATTAGATTCCAGCCTGTAACTCACTCCCGGGTATCTGTTATTCTATATATAACCCCCCCGAACCCATCGATTAGATTCCAGCCTGTAACTCACTCTCGGGAAACTGTTGTTCTGTATATAAACCCGCGAACGCCTCGATTAGACTCCAGCCTGTAACTCACTCCCAGGTATCTGTTATTCTATATGTAAAACCTCCAAACACCTCAATTAGATTCCAGCCTGTAACTCACTCCCGGGTATCCGTTCTTCGATATATAAACCCCACCGAAACCCTCGATTAGATTCCAGCCTGTAACTCACTCCCGGGTATCTGTTATTCTATATATAAACCCCCCGAACCCCTCGATTAGATTCCAGCCGGTAACTCACTCCCAGAAATCTGTTATTCTAAAATTAAACCCCCCGATCCCATCGATTAGATTCCAGCCTGTAACTCACTCCCAGGTATCTGTTATTCTATATATAAACCCCCCGATCCCATCGATTAGATTCCAGACTGTAACTCACACCCGGGAAACTGTTGTTCTGTATATAAACCCGCGAACGCCTCGATTAGACTCCAGCCTGTAACTCACTCCTGGGTATCTGTTATTCTACATATAAACCCCCCCGAACCCCTCGATTAGATTCCAGACTGTATCTCACTCCCGGGTATCTGTTATTCTATATATAAACCCCCGGACCCCTCCATTAGATTCCAGCCTGTAACTCACTCCCGGGAAACTGTTGTTCTATATATAAACCCACCGAAACCCACAATTAGATACCAGCCTGTAACTCACTCCCGGGTATCTGATATTCTATACAAAAACCCCCGAACCCCTCATTAGATTCCAGCCTGTAACTCACTCACGACTATCTGTTATTCTATATATAAACCCCCCAAACCCCACGATTAGATTCCAGCCAGTAACTCACTCCCGGGTATTTGTTATTCTATATATAACCCCCACCGAACCCATCGATTAGATTCCAGCCTGTAACTCACTCCCGGGAAACTGTTGTTCTATATATAAACCCACCGAAACCCACAATTAGATACCAGCCTGTAACTCACTCCCGGGTATCTGATATTCTATACAAAAACCCCCGAACCCCTCATTAGATTCCAGCCTGTAACTCACTCACGACTATCTGTTATTCTATATATAAACCCCCCAAACCCCACGATTAGATTCCAGCCAGTAACTCACTCCCGGGTATTTGTTATTCTATATATAACCCCCACCGAACCCATCGATTAGATTCCAGCCTGTAACTCACTCCCAGGTATCTGTTATTCTATATATAAACCCTCCAAACCCCACGATTAGATTCCAGCCAGTAACTCACTCCCGGGTATTTGTTATTCTACATATAAACCCCCCCGAACCCCTCGATTAGATTCCAGCCTGTAACTCACTCCCAGGTATCTGTTATTCTATATATAAACCCTCCAAACCCCTCAATTAGATTCCAGCCTGTAACTCACTCCCGGGCATCTGTTATTCTTTTCATAAACCCTCTGAACCCAACGATTAGATTCCAGTCTGTAACTCACTCCCGGGTATCCGTTCTTCTATATATAATCCCCACCGAACCCCTCGATTCGATTCCAGCCTGTAACTCACTCCCGGGTATCTGTTATTCTATATGTAAACCTCCCGAACCCCTCGATTAGATTCCAGCCGGTAACTCACTCCCAGGTATCTGTTATTCTAAAATTAAACCCCCCGAGCCCCTCGATTAGATTCCAGACTGTAACTCATTCCTGGGTATCCGTTATTCTTTTTATAAACCCCCTGAACCCATCAATTAGATTCCAGCCTGTAACTCACTCCCGTGTGTGTTATTCTATAGATAAATGTCCCGAACCCCTCAAGTAGATTCCAGCCTGTAACTCACTCCCGGCTATCTGTTAATCTATATATAAACCTCCCGAACCCATCGATTAGATTCCAGCCTGTAACTCACTCCCGGGTATGTTATTCTATATATAAACCCTCCGAACGCATCGATTAGATTCTAGATGTAACTCACTCCCGGGTATCTGTTTTTCTATATATAAACTTCCTGAATCCCTCGATTAGAATCCAGCCTGTAACTCACTTCCAGGAAACTGTTCTATATGGAAACCCCCCGAACCCCTCGATTAGATTCCAGCCGGTAACTCACTCCCAGGTGTCTGTTATTCTATATATAAACCCCCCAAACCCCACGATTGTAGATATCAACCCTCCCAAACCTCTCGATTAGATTCCAGACTGTAACTCATTCCCGGGTGTGTTATTCTATAGATAAACCCCCCGAACCCATCGATTAGATTAGAGCTTGTATCTCACTCGCGGGTATCTGTTATTCTATATATAAAGCCCCGAAACCCCACGATTAGATTCCAGCCAGTAACTCACTCCCGGGTATCAGTTATTCTATATATAACGCCCCGAACCCCTCGATTAGATTCCAGCCGGTAACTCACTCCCAGGTATCTGTTATTCTAAAATTAAACCCCCCGAACCCATCGATTAGATTCCAGCCTGTAACACACTCCCGGGAAACTGTTGTTCTGTATATAAACCCGTGAACGCCTCGATTAGACTCCAGCCTGTAACTCACTCCTGGGTATCTGTTATTCTACATATAAATCCCCCCAAACTCCTCGATTAGATTCCAGACTGTAACTCATTCCCGGGTATCCGTTATTCTTTTTATAAATGCCCTGAACCCATCAATTAGATTCCAGCCTGGAACTCACACCCAGGTATCTGTTATTCCATATATAAACCCCCGAACCCCACAATTAGTTTCCAGCCTGGAACTCACTCCAGGGTGTGTTATTCTATATATAAACCCACCGAACCCCACAATTAGATTCCAGCCTGTAACCCACTCCCGGGTATCTGATATTCTATATATAAACCCCCGAACCCCTCATTAGATTCCAGCCTGTAACTCACTCCCGGGTATCTGTTATTCTATATATAACCCCCCCCGAACCCATCGATTAGATTCCAGCCTGTAACTCACTCCCGGGCATCTGTTATTCTTTTCATAAACCCCCTGAACCCATCGATTAGCTTCCAGTCTGGAACAAACTCCCGAGTATCTGTTATTCTATATATAAACCCCCCGAACCCGTCGATTAGATTCCAGCCTGTAACTTACTCCCGGGTATCTGTTATTCTATATATAAACCCCACCGAACCCCTCGATTAGATTCCAGCCTGTAACTCACTCCCGGGTATCTGTTATTCTATATATATAAACCCCCCGAACCCCTCGATTAGATTCCAGACTGCAACTCATTCCCGGGTATCCGTTATTCTTTTTATAAACCCCCAGAAGCCATCAATTACTTACTCCTGGGTATTTGTTATTCTACATATAAACCCCCCCGAACCCCTCGATTAGATTCCAGCCTGTAACTCACTCCCGGGTGTGTTATTCTATAGATAAATCCCCCGAACCCCTCAAGTAGATTCCAGCCTGTAACTCACTCCCGGGTATCTGTTAATCTATATATAAACCCCCCGAACCCATCGATTAGATTAGAGCTCATATCTCAATCCCGGGTATCTGTTATTCTATATATAAACTCCCAGACCCCACAATTAGATACCAGCCTGTAACTCACTCACGACTATCTATTATTCTATATATAAACCCCCCAAACCCCACGATTAGATTCCAGCCAGTAACTCACTCCAGGGTATCTGTTATTCTTTTCATAAACTCCCCGAACCCCTCGAGTAGATTCCAGCCTGGAACACACTCCCGGGTATCCGTTCTTCGATATATAAACCCCACCGAAACCCTTGATTCGATTCCAGCCTGTAACTCACTCCCGGGTATCTGTTATTCTATATATA
The DNA here is from genome assembly GCF_044704955.1 of Pristiophorus japonicus. NCBI lineage: Eukaryota > Metazoa > Chordata > Chondrichthyes > Pristiophoridae > Pristiophorus > Pristiophorus japonicus. Next base: position 345,166 of record NW_027253391.1, read on the forward strand.
AACCCCCCGAACCCCTCGATTAGATTCCAGCCGGTAACTCACTCCCAAGTATCTGTTATTCTAAAATTAAACCCCCCAAACCCATCGATTAGATTCCAGCCTGTAACTCACTCCCAGGAAACTGTTGTTCTGTATATAAACCCGCGAACGCCTCGATTAGATTCCAGCCTGTAACTCACTCCCGGGAAACTGTTGTTCTGTATATAAACCCCCCCGAACGCCTCGATTAGACTCCAGCCTGTAACTCACTCCTGGGTATCTGTTATTCTTTTTATAAACCCCCCGAACCCATCGATTAAATTAGAGCTTGTATCTCACTCCCGGGTATCTGTTATTCTATATATAAACCCCCGGACCCCTCCATTAGATTCCAGCCTGTAACTCACTCCCGGGTATCTGTTATTCTATATTTCACCCCCCCCCGAACCCATCGATTCGATTCCAGCCTGTAACTCACTCCCAGGTATCTGTTATTCTATATATAAACCTTCCAAACCCCTCAATTAGATTCCAGCCTGTAACTCACTCCCGGGCATCTGTTATTCTTTTCATAAACCCCCCCGAACCCCTCGATTAGATTCCAGCCTGTAACTCACTCCCAGGTATGTTATTTTATATATAAACCTTCCAAACCCCTCAATTAGATTCCAGCCTGTAACTCACTCCCAGGTATCTGTTATTCTATATATAAACCTTCCTAACCCCTCAATTAGATTCCAGCCTGTAACTCACTCCCGAGTATCTGTTATTCTATATATAAACCCCCCCGAACCCGTCGATTAGATTCCAGCCTGTAACTCACTCCCGGGTATGCGTTCTTCTATATATAATCCCCACCGAAACCCTCGATTCGATTCCAGCCTGTAACTCACTCCCGGGTATCTGTTATTCTATATATAAACCCCCCGAACCCCTCGATTAGATTCCAGCCGGTAACTCACTCCCAGGTATCTGTTATTCTAAAATTAAACCCCCGAGCCCCTCAATTAGATTCCAGACTGTAACTCATTCCCGGGTATCCGTTATTCTTTTTATAAACCCCCTGAACCCATGAATTAGATTCCAGCCTGTAACTCACTCCCGGGTGTGTTATTCTATATATAAACCACCCAACCCCTCAAGTAGATTCCAGCCTGTAACTCACTCCCGGCTATCTGTTAATCTACATATAAACCCCCCGAACCCATCGATTAGATTAGAGCTTGTATCTCACTCCCGGGTATCTGTTTTTCTATATATAAACCCCCCGAATCCCTCGATTAGATTCCAGTCTGAAACTCACTCCCAGGTAACAGTTTTTCTATCGATAAACCCCCCGAATCCCTCGATTAGAATCCAGCCTGTAACTCACTTCCAGGAAACTGTTCTATATGGAAACCCCTGAAACCCTCGATTAGACTCCAGCCGGTAACTCACTCCCGGGTATCTGTTATTCTAGAAATAAAAACCCGAACCTCTCGATTACATTCCAGCCTGTAACTCACTCCCGGGTATCTGCTATTGTATATATCAACCATCCCAAACCTCTCGATTAGATTCCAGCCTGCAACTCACTCCCGGGTATCTGTTATTCTATATATCAACCCCCCGAACACCTCGAATAGATTCCAGCCTGTAACTCACTCCCGGGTATCTGTTATTCTAGAAATAAAAACCCGAACCCCTCGATTAGATTCCAGCCTGCAACTCACTCCCTGGTATCTGTTATTCTAAAATTAAACACCCGAGCCCCTCGATTAGATTCCAGACTGTAACTCATTCCCGGGTGTGTTATTCTATAGATAAACCCCCCGAACCCCTCAAGTCGATTCCAGCCTGTAACTCACTCCCGGGTATCTGTTAATCGATATATAAACCCCCCGAACCCATCGATTAGACTCCAGCCTGTAACTCACTTCCGGGAAAATGCTGTTCTGTATATAAACCCGCGAACGCCTCGATTAGACTCCAGCCTGTAACTCACTCCTGGGTATCTGTTATTCTACATATAAATTCCCCCGAATCCCTCGATTAGATTCCAGCCTGTAACTCATTCCCGGGTATCCGTTATTCTAAATAAACCGTCCAAACACCTCAATTAGATTCCAGCCTGTAACTCACTCCCGGGTATCTGTTATTATATATATAACCCCCCCGAACCCATCGATTAGATTCCAGCCTGTAACTCACTCCCGGGAAACTGTTGTTCTGTATATAAACCCGCGAACGCCTCACAATTAGATTCAAGCCTGTAACTCACTCCCGGGCATCTGTTATTCTTTTCATAAACCCCCCGAACCGCACAATTAGATTCCAGCCTGTAACTCACTCCCGGGTATCCGTTCTTCTATATATAAACCCCACCGAAACCCACGATTCGATTCCAGCCTGTAACTCACTCCCGGGTATCTGTTATTCTATATATAAACCCCCCGAACCCCTCGATTAGATTCCAGCCGGTAACTCACTCCCAGGTATCTTTTATTCTAAAATTAAACCCCCCGAACCCATCGATTAGATTCCAGCCTGTAACTCACTCCCGGGTATCCGTTATTCTTTTTATAAACCCCCGAACCCCACAATTAGATTCCAGCCTGTAACTCACTCCCGGGTGTGTTATTCTATAGATAAACCCCTCGAAACCCTCGAGTATATTCCAACCTGTAACTCACTCCCGGGTATCTGTTAATCTATATATAAACCCCCCCGAACCCATCGATTAAATTAGAGCTTGTATCTCACTCCCAGGTATCTGTTATTCTAGATATAAACCCCCCCAAACCCCTCGATTAGATTCCAGCCTGTAACTCACTCCCGGGTATCCGTTATTCTTTTCATAAACCCCCTGAACCCATCGATTAGATTCCAGCCTGTAACTCACTCCCGGGTATCTGTTATTCTATATATAAACCCACCGAACCCCACAATTAGATACCAGCCTGTAACTCACTCCCGGGTATCTGATATTCTATATATAAACCCCCGAACCCCTCGAGTAGATTCCAACCTGTAACTCACTCCCGGGTATCTGTTAATCTACATATAAACCACCCGAACCCATCGATGAAATTAGAGCTTGTATTTCACTCCCGGGTATCTGTTATTCTATATATAAATCCCCGGACCCCTCAATTAGATTCCAGCCAGTAACTCACTCCCGGGAAACTGTTGTTCTATATATAAACCCCCGAACCCCTCGATTAGACTCCAGCCTGTAACTCACTCCCAGGTATCTGTTATTCTAGATATAAACCCCCCCAAACCCCTCGATTAGATTCCAGCCTGTAACTCACTCCCGGGTATCCGTTATTCTTTTCATAAACCCCCTGAACCCATCGATTAGATTCCAGCCTGTAACTCACTCCCGGGTATCTGTTATTCTATATATAAACCCACCGAACCCCACAATTAGATACCAGCCTGTAACTCACTCCCGGGTATCTGATATTCTATATATAAACCCCCGAACCCCTCATTAGATTCCAGCCTGTAACTTACTCCGGGGTGTGGTATTCTATAGATAAATCCCCCGAACCCCTCAAGTCGATTCCAGCCTGTAACTCACTCCCGGTTATCTGTTAATCTATATATAAACCCCCCGAACCCATCGATTAGATTAGAGCTCGTATCTCACTCCAGGGTATCTGTTATTCTACATATCAAGCCCCTCCGAAACTCTCGATTAGATTCCAGCCTGCAACTAACTCCCGGGTATCTGTTATTCTATATATAAACCCCCAGAACCTCTCAATTAGATTCCAACCTGTAACTCACTCCCGGGTATCTGTTGTTCTATATATGAACCCCCCGAACCCTTCGATTAGATTCCAAACTGTAACTCATTCCCGGGTATCCGTCATTCTTTTTATAAACCCCCTGAACCCATCGATTAGATTCCAGCCTGTAACTCACTCCCGGGTATCTGTTATTCTATATATAAACCACCCAACCCCTCTATTAGATTCCAGCCTGTAACTCACTCCCGGGTATGTTATTCTATATATAAACCCTCCGAACGCATCGATTAGATTCCAGCCGGTAACTCACTCCCAGGTATCTGTTATTCTAAAATTAAACCCCCCGAGCCCCTCGATTAGATTCCAGACTGTAACTCATTTCCGGGTATCCGTTATCTTTTTATAAACCCACCGAACCCATCGGTTAGATTAGAGCTTGTGTCTCACTCCCGGGTGTCTGTTACTCTATATATAAACCCCCGGACCCCTCGATTAGACTCCAGCCTGTAAATCACTCCCGGGTATCTGTTATTCTAGAAATAAAAACCCGAACCTCTCGATTACATTCCAGCCTGTAACTCACTCCCGGGTATCTGCTATTGTATATATCAACCCTCCCAAACCCCTTGATTAGATTCCAGCCGGTAACTCACTCCCAGGAGTCTGTTATTCTAAAATTAAACCCCCCCGAGCCCCTCGATTAGATTCCAGACTGTAACTCATTCCCGGGTATCCGTTATTCTTTTTATAAACCCCCTGAACCCATCAATTAGATTCCAGACTGTAACTCACTCCCGGGTAACTGTTAATCGATATATAAACCCCCCGAACACATCGATTAGATTAGAGCTTGTATCTCACTCCCGGGTATCTGTTATTCTATATATAAACCCCCCAAACCCCACGATTAGATTCCAGCCAGTAACTCAGCCAGTATCTGTTATTCTATATATAACCCCTCCGAACCCATCGATTAGACTCCAGCCTGTAACTCACTCCTGGGTATTTGTTATTCTACATATAAATCCCCCCTAACCCCTCGATTAGATTCCAGCCTGTAACTCACTCCCAGGTATCTGTTATTCTATATATAAACCCTCCAAACACCTCAATTAGATTCCAGCCTGTAACTCACTCCCGGGTATCTGTTATTCTTTTCATAAACCCCCCGAACCCCACAATTAGATTCCAGCCTGTAACTCACTCCCGGGTATCCGTTCTTCTATATATAAACCCCACCGAAACCCACGATTCGATTCCAGCCTGTAACGCACTCCCGGGTATCTGTTATTCTATATATAAACCCCCCGAACCCCCGATTAGATTCCAGCCGGTAACTCACTCCCAGGTATCTGTTATTCTAAAATTAAACCCCCCGAACCCATCGATTAGATTCCAGCCTGTAACTCACTCCCGGGAAACTGTTGTTCTGTATATAAACCCGCAAACGCCTCGATTAGACTCCAGCCTGTAACTCACTCCTGGGTATCCGTTATTCTTTTTATAAACCCCCTGAACCCATCAATTAGATTCCAGCCTGTAACTCACACCCGGGTATCTGTTATTCTATATATAAACCCCCGAACCCCACAATTAGATTCCAGCCTGTAACTCACTCCCAGGTAGTTATTTTATAGATAAACCCCCCGAACCCCTCGAGTAGATTCCAACCTGTAACTCACTCCCGGGTATCTGTTAATCTACATATAAACCACCCGAACCCATCGATGAAATTAGAGCTTGTATTTCACTCCCGGGTATCTGTTATTCTATATATAAATCCCCGGACCCCTCAATTAGATTCCAGCCAGTAACTCACTCCCGGGAAACTGTTGTTCTATATATAAACCCCCGAACCCCTCGATTAGACTCCAGCCTGTAACTCACTCCCGGGTATCCGTTATTCTAGATATAAACCCCCCCAAACACCTCGATTAGATTCCAGTATGTAACTCACTCCCGGGTATCCGATATTCTTTTCAAAAACCCCCTGAACCCATCGATTAGATTCCAGCCTGTAACTCACTCCCGGGTATCTGTTATTCTATATATAAACCCACCGAACCCCACAATTAGATACCAGCCTGTAACTCACTCCCGGGTATCTGTTATTCTATATATAAACCCCCCAAACCCCACGATTAGATTCCAGCCAGTAACTCATTCCCGGGTATCTGTTATTCTATATATGACCCCCCCCGAACCCATCGATTAGATTCCAGCCTGTAACTCACGCCTGGATATTTGTTATTCTACATATAAACCTCCCCGAACCCCTCGATTAGATTCCAGCCTGTAACTCACTCCCAGGCATCTGTTATTCTATATATAAACCCCCCGAACCCCTCGATTAGATTCCAGCCTGTAACTCACTCCCGGGTATCTGTTATTCTATATATAAACCCTCGAACCCCTCGATTTGATTCCAGCCTGTAACTCACTCCCGGGTATCTGTTATTCTATATATAAACCCCCCGAACACCTCGATTAGATTCCAGCCTGTAATTCACTCTCGGCTGTCTGTTGTTCTATATATAAACCCCCCGAACCCCTCGATTAGATTCCAGCCGGTAACTCACTCCCAGGTATCTGTTATTCTAAAATTAAACCCCCCGAGCCCCTCGATTAGATTCCAGACTGTAACTCATTCCCGGGTATCCGTTATTCTTTTTATAAACCCCCCGAACCCATCGGTTAGATTAGAGCTTGTATCTCACTCCCGGGTATCTGTTATTCTATATATAAACCCCCGGACCCCTCGATTCGATTCCAGCCTGTAACTCACTCCCGGGTATCTGTTATTCTAGAAATAAAAACCCGAACCTCTCGATTACATTCCAGCATGTAACTCACTCCCGGGTATCTGCTATTGTATATATCAACCCTCCCAAACCTCTCGATTAGATTCCAGCCTGCAACTCACTCCCGGGTATCTGTTATTCTATATATAAACCCCCCGAACCCCTCGATTAGATTCCAGCCGGGAACTCATTCCCGGGTCTGTTATTCTATAGATAAACCACCCGAACCCCTGAAGTCGATTCCAGCCTGTAACTCACTCCCGGGTATCTGTTAATCGATATATAAACCCCCCGAACCCATCGATTAGATTAGAGCTTGTATCTCACTCCCGGGTATCTGTTATTCTATATATAACCCCCCGGACCCCTCGATTAGACTCCAGCCTGTAACTCATTCCCGGGTATCCGTCATTCTTTTTATAAACCCCCTGAACCCATCGATTAGATTCCAGCCTGTAACTCACTCCCAGGTGTCTGTTATTCTAAAATTAAACCCCCCGAGCCCCTCGATTAGATTCCAGACTGTAACTCATTCCCGGGTGTGTTATTCTATAGATAAACCCCCCGAACCCCTCAAGTCGATTCCAGCCTGTAACTCACTCTCAGGTATCTGTTATTCTATATATAAACCCCCGAACCCCTCGATTAAATTCCAGCCTGTAACTCACTCCCAGGTATCTGTTATTCTATATATAAACCCCCCGAACCCCTCGATTAGATTCCAGCCGGTAACTCACTCCCAGGTATCTGTTATTCTAAAATTAAACCCCCTGAGCCCCTCGATTAGATTCCAGACTGTAACTCATTCCCGGGTATCCGTTATTCTTTTTATAAACCCCCCGAACCCATCGGTTAGATTAGAGCTTGTATCTCACTCCCGGGTATCTGTTATTCTATATATAAACCCCCGGACCCCTCGATTAGACTCCAGCCTGTAACTCACTCCCGGGTATCTGTTATTCTAGAAATAAAAACCCGAACCTCTCGATTACATTCCAGCCTGTAACTCACTCCCGGGTATCTGCTATTGTATATATCAACCATCCCAAACCTCTCGATTAGATTCCAGCCTGCAACTCACTCCCGGGTATCTGTTATTCTATATATAAACCCCCCGAACCCCTCGATTAGATTCCAGCCGGGAACTCATTCCCGGGTCTGTTATTCTATAGATAAACCCCCCGAACCCCTGAAGTCGATTCCAGCCTGTAACTCACTCCCAGGTATCTGTTAATCGATATATAAACACCCCGAACCCATCGATTAGATTAGAGCTTGTATCTCACTCCCGGGTATCTGTTATTCTATATATAAACCCCCCGAACGCCTCGATTAGATTCCAGCCTGTAACTCACTCCCGGCTATCTATTATTCTATATATAAACCCCCCGAACACCTCGATTAGATTCCTGCCTGTAACTCACTCCCAGGTATCTGTTATTCTATATATAAACCCCCCGAACCCCTCGATTAGATTCCAGCCTGTAACTCACTCCCAGCTATCTATTATTCTATATATAAACCCCCCCCGAACTCCTCGATTAGATTCCAGCCTGTAACTCACTCCAGGGTATCTGTTATTCTACATATCAACCCCCTCCGAAAGTCTCGATTAGATTCCAGCCTGCAACTCACTCCCGGGTATCTGTTATTGTATATATAAACCCCTGAACTCCTCGATTAGATTCCAGCCTGTAACTCACTCCTGAGTATCTGTTATTCTACATATCAACCCCCTCCGAAACTCTCGATTAGATTCCAGCCTGTATCTCACTCCCGGGTATCTGTTATTCGATACGTAAACCCCCTGAACTCCTCGATTAGATTCCAGCCCGTAACTCACTCCCGGGTATCTGTTATTCTATATATAAACCCCCCAAACCCCACGATTAGATTCCAGCCTGTAACTCACTCCCGGGTATCTGTTATTCTATATATAAACCCCCCGAGCCCCTCGATTAGATTCCAGCCTGTAACTCACTCCTGAGTATCTGTTATTCTATATATAAACCCCCGAACCCCTCGATTAGATTCCAGCCTGTAACTCACTCCCGGCTATCTATTATTCTAGATATAAACCCCCGAACCCCTCGATTAGATTCCAGCCTGTAACTCACTCCCGGGCATCAGTTATTCTATATATAAACTCCCAGAACCTCTCAATTAGATTCCAGCCTGTAACTCACTCTCGGGTGTCTGTTGTTCTATATATAAACCCCCCGAACCCTTCGATTAGATTCCAAACTGTAACTCATTCCCGAGTAACCGTCATTCTTTTTATAAACCCCCTGAACCCATCGATTAGATTCCAGCCTGTAACTCACTCCCGGGTATCTGTTATTCTATATATAAACCACCCAACCCCTCTATTAGATTCCAGCCTGTAACTCACTCCCGGGTATGTTATTCTATATATAAACCCTCCGAACGCATCGATTAGATTCTAGATGTAACTCACTCCCGGGTATCTGTTTTTCAATATATAAACCCCCCGAATCCCTCGATTAGAATCCAGCCTGTAACTCACTTCCAGGAAACTGTTCTATATGGAAACCCCTGAAACCCTCGATTAGACTCCAGCCTGTAACTCACTCCCGGGTATCTGTTATTCTAGAAATTAAAACCCGAACCTCTCGATTACATTCCAGCCTGTAACTCACTCCCGGGTATCTGCTATTGTATATATCAACCCTCCCAAACCTCTCGATTAGATTCCAGCCTGCAACTCACTCCCGGGTATCTGTTATTCTATATATAAACCCCCCGAACCCCTCGATTAGATTCCAGCCGGTAACTCACTCCCAGGTGTCTGTTATTCTAAAATTAAACCCCCTGAGCCCCTCGATTAGATTCCAGACTGTAACTCATTCCCGGGTGTGTTATTCTATAGATAAACCCCCCGAACCCCTCAAGTCGATTCCAGCCTGTAACTCACTCCTGGGTATCTGTTATTCTACATATAAACCCCCGAACCCCTCGATTAGATTTCAGTCTGTAACTCACTCCCAGGTATCTGTTATTCTATATATAAACCCTCCAAACACCTCAATTCGATTCCAGCCTGTAACTCACTCCCGGGTATCTGTTATTCTATATATAAACCCCCCGAACCCCTCGAACCCCTCGATTCGATTCCAGCCGGTAACTCACTCTCAGGTATCTGTTATTCTAAAATTAAACCCCCCGAACCCATCGATTAGATTGCAGCCTGTAACTCACTTCCGGGTATCTGTTATTTGATATATAAACCCCCCCCCGAACCTCTCGATTAGATTACAGTCTGAAACTCACTCCCGAGTATCAGTTATTCAAGAGATAAACCCCGCTGAACCCCTCGATTAGATTCCAGCCTGTATCTCACTCCCGGGTGTCTGTTATTCTATATATGAACCCTCTGAACCCCTCAATTAGATTCCAGCCTGTATCTCACTCCCGGGTATCTGTTATTCGATATATCAACGCCCTGAACTCCTCAAGTCGATTCCAGCCTGTAACTCACTCCCGGGTATCTGTTATTCTATATATAAATCCCCCCGAACCCCCGATTAGATTCCAGCCTGTAACTCACTCCCAGGTATCTGTTATTCTATATATAAACCCTCCAAACACCTCAATTAGATTCCAGCCTGTAACTCATTCCCGGGTATCTGTTATTCTATATATAAACCCCCCAAACCCCACGATTAGATTCCAGCCAGGAACTCACTCCCGGGTATCTGTTATTCTACATATAAACCCCCCTGAACCCATCAATTAGATTCCAGCCTGTAACTCACACCCGGGTATCTGTTATTCTATATATAAACCCCCGAACCCCACAATTAGATTCCAGCCTGTAACTCACTCCCGGGTGTGTTATTCTATAGATAAACCCCCCGAACCCATCGATTAAATTAGAGCTTGTATCTCACTCCCGGGTATCTGTTATTCTATATATAAACCCCCGGACCCCTCAATTAGATTCCAGCCTGTAACTCACTCCCGGGAAACTGTTGTTCTATATATAAACCCCCGAACCCCTCGATTAGACTCCAGCCTGTAACTCACTCCCGGGTATCTGTTATTCGAGATATAAACCCCCCGAACCCCTCGATTAGATTCCAGCCGGTAACTCACTCCCGGGTATCTGTTGCTCTGTATATAAACCCCCGAACCTCTCGATTAGATTCCAGCCTGTAACTCACTCCCGGGTATCCGTTATTCTTTTCATAAACCCCCGAACCCCTCATTAGATTCCAGCCTGTAACTCACTCACAGGTATCTGTTATTCTATATATAAACCCTCCAAAACCCTCAATTAGATTCCAGCCTGTAACTCACTCCCGGGCATCTGTTATTCTTTTCATAAACCCCCCAAATCCCACGATTAGATTCCAGCCAGTAACTCACTCCCGGGTATCTGTTATTCTATATACAACCCCCCCCGAACCCATCGATTAGATTCCAGTCTGTAACTCACTCCCGAGTATCTGTTATTCTATATATAAACCCCCCGAAACCCTTGATTAGATTCCAGCCGGTAACTCACTCCCAGGTATCTGTTATTCTAAAATTAAACCCCCCGCGCCCCTCGATTAGATTCCAGACTGTAACACATTCCCGGGTATCCATTATTCTTTTTATAAACCCCCTGAACCCATCAATTAGATTCCAGCCTGTAACTCACTCCAGGGTATCTGTTATTCTATATATAAACCCCCAAACCCATCGATTAGATTCCAGCCTGTAACTCACTCCCGGGTATCTGTTATTCTATATACAACCCCCCCCGAACCCATCGATTAGATTCCAGCCTGTAACTCACTCCCGGGTATCTGTTATTCTATATATAAACCCCCCGAACCCCTCGATTAGATGCCAGCCTGTAACTCACTCCCGGGTATCCGTTATTCTATATATAAACCCCCCCGAACCCCTCGATTAGATTCCAGCCTGTAACTCACTCCCGGGTATCCGTTATTCTATATAGAAACATAGAAACATAGAAAATAGGTGCAGGAGTAGGCCATTCGGCCCTTCTAGCCTGCACCGCCATTCAATGAGTTCATGGCTGAACATTCAACTTCAGTACCCCATTCCTGCTTTCTCGCCATACCCCTTGATCCCCCTAGCAGTAAGGACCTCATCTAACTCCTTTTTGAATATATTTAGTGAATTGGCCTCAACAACTTTCTGTGGTAGAGAATTCCACAGGTTCACCACTCTCTGGGTGAAGAAGTTCCTCCGCATCTCGGTCCTAAATGGCTTACCCCTTATCCTTAGACTGTGACCCCTGGTTCTGGACTTCCCCAACATTGGGAACATTCTTCCTGCATCTAACCTGTCTAACCCCGTCAGAATTTTATATGTTTCTATGAGGTCCCCTCTCATTCTTCTGAACTCCAGTGAATACAAGCCCAGTTGATCCAGTCTTTCTTGATAGGTCAGTCCCGCCATCCCGGGAATCAGTCTGGTGAACCTTCGCTGCACTCCCTCAATAGCAAGAATGTCCTTCCTCAGGTTAGGAGACCAAAACTGTACACAATACTCCAGGTGTGGCCTCACCAATGCCCTGTACAACTGTAGCAACACCTCCCTGCCCCTGTACTCAAATCCCCTTGCTATGAAGGCCAACATGCCATTTGCTTTCTTAACCGCCTGCTGCACCTGCATGCCAACCTTCAATGACTGATGTACCATGACACCCAGGTCTCTTTGCACCTCCCCTTTTCCTAATCTGTCACCATTCAGATAATAGTCTGTCTCTCTGTTTTTACCACCAAAGTGGATAACCTCACATTTATCCACATTATACTTCATCTGCCATGCATTTGCCCACTCACCTAACCTATCCAAGTCGCTCTGCAGCCTCACAGCATCCTCCTCGCAGCTCACACTGCCACCCAACTTAGTGTCATCCGCAAATTTGGAGATACTACATTTAATCCCCTCATCTAAATCATTAATGTACAGTGTAAACAGCTGGGGCCCCAGCACAGAACCTTGCGGTACCCCACTAGTCACTGCCTGCCATTCTGAAAAGTACCCATTTACTCCTACTCTTTGCTTCCTGTCTGACAACCAGTTCTCAATCCATGTCAGTACACTACCCCCAATCCCATGTGCTCTAACTTTGCACATCAATCTCTTGTGTGGGACCTTGTCGAACGCCTTCTGAAAGTCCAAATATACCACATCAACTGGTTCTCCCTTATCCACTCTACTGGAAACATCCTCAAAAAATTCCAGAAGATTTGTCAAGCATGATTTCCCTTTCACAAATCCATGCTGACTTGGACCTATCATGTCACCTCTTTCCAAATGCACTGCTATGACATCCTTAATAATTGATTCCATCATTTTACCCACTACTGATGTCAGGCTGACCGGTCTATAATTCCCTGTTTTCTCTCTCCCTCCTTTTTTAAAAAGTGGGGTTACATTGGCTACCCTCCACTCCATAGGAACTGATCCAGAGTCAATGGAATGTTGGAAAATGACTGTCAACGCATCCACTATTTCCAAGGCCACCTCCTTAAGTACTCTGGGATGCAGTCCATCAGGCCCTGGGGATTTATCGGCCTTCAATCCCATCAATTTCCCCAACACAATTTCCCGGCTAATAAGGATTTCCCTCAGTTCCTCCTCCTTACTAGACCCCTCGACCCCTTTTATAACCGGAAGGTTGTTCGTGTCCTCCTTCGTGAATACCGAACCAAAGTACTTGTTCAATTGGTCCGCCATTTCTTTGTTCCCCGTTATGACTTCCCCTGATTCTGACTGCAGGGGACCTACATTTGTCTTTACTAACCTTTTTCTCTTTACATATCTATAGAAACTTTTGCAATCCGTCTTAATGTTCCCTGCAAGCTTCTTCTCATACTCCATTTTCCCTGCCCTAATCAAACCCTTTGTCCTCCTCTGCTGAGTTCTAAACCCCCCCGAACCCCTCGAGTATATTCCAGCCTGTAACTCACTCCCGGGTATCTGTTATTCTATATATAAACCCCCCCGAACCACTCGATTAGATTCCAGCCTGTAACTCACTCCCGGGTATCTGTTATTCTATATATAAACCCCCGAACCCCTCGATTAGATTCCAGCCTGTAACTCACTCTCGGGTGTCAGTTGTTCTATATATAAACCTCCCCGAACCCCTCGATTAGATTCCAGTCTGTAACTCACTCCCGGGTATCTGTTATTCTATATATAAACCCCCTGAACCCCTCGATTAGATTCCAAACTGTAACTCATTCCCGGGTATCCGTCATTCTTTTTATAAACCCCCTGAATCCATTGATTAGATTCCAGCCTGTAACTCACTCCCGGGTATGTTATTCTATATATATATATACCCTCCGAACGCATCGATTAGATTCTCCATGTAACTCACTCTCGGGTATCTGTTTTTCTATATATAAACCCCCCGAATCCCTCGATTAGACTCCAGCCTGTAACTCACTCCCGGGTATCTGCTATTCTAAAATTAAAACCCCCCGAACCCCTCAATTAGATTCCAGACTGTAACTCATTCCCGGGTGTGTTATTCTATATATAAACCCCCCGAACCCCTCAAGTCGATTCCAGCCTGTAACTCACTCCCGGGTATCTGTTATTTGATATATAAACCCTCCGAACCCCTCGATTAGATTCCAGTCTGAAACTCACTCCCGAGTATCAGTTATTCTATAGATAAACCCCGCTGAACCCCTCGATTAGATTCCAGCCTGTATCTCACTCCCAGGTATCTGTTATTCTATATATAAACCCTCTGAACCCCTCAATTAGATTCCAGCCTGTATCTCACTCCCGGGTATCTGTTATTCGATAGATAAACCCCCTGAACTTCTCGAATAGATTCCAGCCTGTAACTCACTCCCGGGTATCTGTTATTCTATATATAAACCCTCCGAACCCCTCGATTAGATTCCAGCCTGTAACTCACTCCCGGCTATCTGTTATTCTATATATAAACCCCCCGAACCCCTCGATTAGATTCCAGCCTGTAACTCACTCCCGGGTATCTTATTCTATATATAAAGCCCCCGAACCCATCGATTAGATTACAGCCTGTAACTCACTCCCGGGTATCAGTTATTCTATATATAAAGCCCCGAACCCCTCGATTAAACTGAAGCCTGTAACTCACTCCCGGGTATCTGTTATTCTATATATAAACCCACCGAACCCCACAATTAGATTCCAGCCTGTAACTCACTCACGACTATCTGTTATTCTATATATAAACCCCCTGCACCACTCGATTAGATTCCAGCCTGTAACTCACTCCAGGGTATGTTATTATATACAGAAACCCCGCGAACCCATCGATGAGATTCCAGCCTGTAACTCACACCCGGGTATCTGTTATTCTATATATAAACCCCCCGAACCCATCGATTAGATTCCAGCCTGTAACTCACTCCCGGGTATCTGTTATTCTATATATAAACCCCCAGAATCCCTCGATTAGATTCCAGCCTGTCACTCACTCCCGTGTATCTGTTGTTCTATAGATAAACCCCCCGAACCGCTCGATTCGATTCCAGCCTGTAACTCACTCCCGTGTGTCTGTTATTCTAGATCTCAATCCCCCCAAACCCCTCGATTAGATTCCAGCCTGTAACTCACTCCCGGGTATCTGATATTCGAAATATAAATCCCCGAACCCCTCGATTAGATTCCAGCCTGTAACTCACTCACGACTATGTTATTCTGTATATAAACCCCCCGCACCACTCGATTAGATTACAGCCTGTATCTCACTCCAGGGTGTCTGTTGTTCTATATATAAACCCCCCGAACCCCTCGATTAGATTCCAGCCTGTAACTCACTCCCGGGTATCTGTTGTTCTATATATAACCCCCTCCCGAACCCCTCGATTAGATTCCAGCCTGTATCTCACTCCTGGGTATCCGTTATTCTATATATAAACCCCCCCGAACCCCTCGATTAGATTCCAGCCTGTAACTCACTCCCGGGTATCCGTTATTCTATGTATAAACCCCCCGAACCCCTCGATTAGATTCCAGCCTGTAACTCACTCCCGGGTATCCGTTATTCTATGTATAAACCCCCCGAACCCATCGATTAGATTCCAGCCTGTAACTCACTCCCGGATATCTGTTATTCTATATATAAACCCCCCGAACCCCTCGATTAGACCCTTCAGACGATCAGTTTCTTGTTCAGTTGCTGTTCTGGTGATTTATACAGACCCGTGCTGCCACCTGGTGTTGGGACAGAAATGACAGATGTATTTTCGCTCAGTCACACAAAGACTGCAGGAATTACGGAGCAGCAATAATCTTGCTGCATCTAATCACTCGTCGGGAACAGGCCGAGGCTCTGTTCTCCAGAGAAGGCCGAGGGCCCATCCTTGCGATACACCGCCTTCCTCCTGGTCAAAGAGATCATTCCCCTCTCTAAATATCATACACAATAAACCCCTCATAATTCCTCTATACTCGTTCCCTCCCTATCTCTGTAACCCCCTCCAGCCCCTACACCCCTCCCTATCTCTGTAATCTCCTCCAACCCTACACCCCTCCCTATCTCTGTAACGTCCTCCAGCCCCTACACCCCTCCCTATCTCTGTAACCTCCTCCAGCCCTACACCCCTCCCTATCTCTGTAACCCCCTCCAGCCCCTACACCCCTCCCTATCTCTGTAACCCCCTCCAGCCCCTACACCCCTCCCTATCACTGTAACCTCATCCAGCCCTTACACCCCTCCCTATCACTGTAACCTCATCCAGCCCCTACACCCTTCCCTATCTCTGTAACCCCCTCCAGCCCCTACACCCCTCCCTATCTCTCTAACCCCCTCCAGCCCCTACACCTCTCCCTATCTCTGTAACCTCCTCCAGCCCCTACACCCCTCCCTATCTCTGTAACCTCCTCCAGCCCCTACACCCCTCCCTATCTCTGTAACCCCCTCCAGCCCTACACCCCTCCCTATCTCTGTAACCCCCTCCAGCCCTACACCCCTCCCTATCTCTGTAACCCCCTCCAGCCACTGCACCCCTCCCTATCTCTGTAACCTCCTCCAGCCAGACACCCCTCCCTATCTCTGTAACCCCCTCCAGCCACTGCACCCCTCCCTATCTCTGTAACCCCCTCCAGCCACTGCACCCCTCCCTATCTCTGTAACCCCCTCCAGCCCCTACACCCCTCCCTATCACTGTAACCTCCTCCAGCCCTACACCCCTCCCTATCTCTGTAACCCCCACCAGCCCCTACACCCCTCCCTATCTCTGTAACCCCCTCCAGCCCCTACACCCCTCCCTATCACTGTAACCTCCTCCAGCCCTTACACCCCTCCCTATCACTGTAACCTCATCCAGCCCCTACACCCCTCCCTATCTCTGTAACCCCCTCCAGCCCCTACACCCCTCCCTATCTCTCTAACCCTCTCCAGCCCCTACACCTCTCCCTATCTCTGTAACCTCCTCCAGCCCCTACACCCCTCCCTATCTCTGTAACCTCCTCCAGCCCCTACACCCCTCCCTATCTCTGTAACCCCCTCCAGCCCCTACACCCCTCCCGATCTCTAATCTCCTCCAGCCCCTACACCCCTCCCTATCTCTGTAATCTCCTCCAGCCCCTACACCCCTCCCTATCTCTGTAACCCCCTCCAGCCCCTACACCCCTCCCGATCTCTGTAACCCCTTCCAGCCCTACACCCCTCCCTATCTCTGTAATCTCCTCCAACCCCTACACCCCTCCCTATCTCTGTAACCCCCTCCAGCCCTACACCCCTCCCTATCTCTGTAACCCCCTCCAGCCCCTACACCCCTCCCTATCTCTGTAACCCCCTCCAGCCCTACACCCCTCCCTATCTCTGTAACCCCCTCCAGCCCTACACCCCTCCCTATCTCTGTAACCCCCTCCAGCCCCTACACCCCTCCCTATCTCTGTAACCTCCTCCAGCCCCTACTCCCGTCCCTATCTCTGTAACCCCCCCCCCCCCACCCGCCCACCGACCCCCCCCCCCCCCCCAACACCCACCCCCACCCACCCCACACCCCCCCCCACCCCCCCGAGATCTCTGCACTCCTCTAATTCTGCCCCCCTGACCATCTCTGATTATAATCGCTCCACCATCGGTGGCCGTGCCTTCTGTTGCCTGGGCCCCAAGCTCTGGAACTCCCTCCCTAAACCTCTCCGCCTCTCTCTCCTCCTTTAAGACGCTCCTTAAAACCCACCTCTGTGACCCAGCTTTTGTTCGCCTGTAATACCTCCTGATGTCTCGGGGTCTGATTTACGCTCCCGTGAAGGGCCTGGGGAGGTTTTACTACAATAAAGGCACTATATAAATGAAGGATGTTGTTGTTGAATAGTAACCGTGGCTCCAGGCCGTGGGGGAGGGGAGGGAGAGTGTCACTCCTCCCGGACCCACCTTCGACCGACCGCCATGGCCTCTGGCGTCACGGCATAGCGCGAGAAAAATAAATCGCACGCCACGCGCCCCCTGGGGACCCCGCTGTCCCCCAGGAATGTCCCTCTCCCCACCCTACCCCCCCTTTGCCCGCACACTCAGCCACCTCGCCAGCTCTCCCTGCAGGCCTCAGCCCCGGGATTATCCGCATTCCCAATGCCAGAGGGGCCTTTCCAGGTAGTTGGTCGGGAAAAACTACAAACACTTGCGGGAGATAGTGTCACTACCCCTCTGAATAAACCGTGTCCCTTACCCTGAATAAACAGCGACTCTGTACAGTTACACACTGAGTGATCCTTACACTGAATAGTGCAGAGGGAGCTTTACTCTGTATCTAACCCCCTGTACCTGCCCTGGGAGTGTTTGATGGGACAGTGTAGAGGGAGCTTTACTCTGTATCTAACCCCGTGCTGTACATGCCCTGGGAGTGTTTGATGGGACAGTGTAGAGGGAGCTTTACTCTGTATCTAACCCCCTGTACCTGCCCTGGGAGTGTTTGATGGGACAGTGTTGAGGGAGCTTTATTCTGTATCTAACCCCCTGTACCTGCCCTGGGAGTGTTTGATGGGACAGTGTAGAGGGAGCTTTACTCTGTATCTAACCCCCTGTACCTGCCCTGGGAGTGTTTGATGGGACAGTGTAGAGGGAGCTTTATTCTGTATCTAACTCCCTGTACCTGCCCTGGGAGTGTTTGATGGGACAGTGTAGAGGGAGCTTTACTCTGTATCTAACCCCGTGCTGTACCTGCCCTGGGAGTGTTTGATGGGACAGTGTAGAGTGAGCTTTACTCTGTATCTAACCCCCTGTACCTGCCCTGGGAGTGTTTGATGGGACAGTGTAGAGGGAGCTTTACTCTGTATCTAACCCCCTGTACCTGCCCTGGGAGTGTTTGATGGGACAGTGTAGAGGGAGCTTTACTCTGTATCCAACCCGTGCTGTACCTGCCCTGGGAGTGTTTGATGGGACAGTGTAGAGGGAGCTTTACTCTGTATCTAACCACCTGTACCTGCCCTGGGAGTGTTTGATGGGACAGTGTAGAGGGAGCTTTACTCTGTATCTAACCCCCTGTACCTGCCCTGGGAGCGTTTGATGGGACAGTGTAGAGGGAGCTTTACTCTGTATCTAACCCCCTGTACCTGCCTTGGGAGTTTTAGATGGGACAGTGTAGAGGGAGCTTTACTCTGTATCTAACCCCCTGTACCTGCCCTGGGAGTGTTTGATGGGACAGTGTAGAGGGAGCTTTACTCTGTATCTAACCCCCTGTACCTGCCCTGGGAGTGTTTGATGGGACAGTGTAGAGGGAGCTTTACTCTGTATCTAACCCCGTGCTGTAGTTGGCTACGGTTGTGTAAATACACACTCCACCCTCCCAATCTACGAACTCCACAGTCAGTGCGTTGAGCCGGGGAGTTTATCTGGTCTGTCACTAATCCTCCGACCCCGTTGTCAATGGCCGCTGGGTCCTGTCAGCCCGCCTAAGCTGCCTTGTCTGTCAATATAAGGAGAAACATGCTTTAAAGTCCTTGCAATCCGATTATCCCCACGGACAACAGGTCTAAACCCACTTCAGTTATATTAAACTCTGGAGTGCGGACGGCTCAGTGGCTCTCTGCCTTGCCTTCGAGGCAGAAGGATGTGGTTCCAACCCCTTCATCCACCAGTTACACCACGGCTGATCGACACCTCCACTCCTCTTGGCCCCATATCGCTCAACATCCATCAAACGTCACTGCTAGCGTCAACAATTCCCAGTTATCCCGCACCTCTCGTGTTGTACATCATCCCCAGGTGCTCCACGGGAGCGTACATCAGGGTCTGAGACATCAGGGACAGGCGACCAAAAGCTGGGTCAAATAACGAGATTTTACATCGTGTCCTTTGAGTAGGGAGGGGTGTAGGGGCTGGAGGGGGTTACAGAGATAGGGAGGGGTGTAGGGGCTGGAGGAGGTTACAGAGATAGGGAGGGGTGTAGGGGCTGGAGGAGGTTACAGAGATAGGGAGGGGTGTAGGGGGTTACAGAGATAGGGAGGGTGTAGTGGCTGGAGGAGGTTACAGAGATAGGGAGGGGTGTAGGGGCTGGAGGAGGTTACAGAGATAGGGAGGGGTGTAGGGGCTGGAGGAGGTTACAGAGATAGGGAGGGGTGTAGGGGCTGGAGGGGGTTACAGAGATAGGGAGGGGTGTAGGGGCTGGAGGAGGTTACAGAGATAGGGAGAGGTGTAGGGGCTGGAGGAGGTTACAGAGATAGGGAGGGGGACAAGGAGGGATTTGAACAGGAGGATGAGAATTTTAAAATGGAGGAGTTGAGGGACCAGGTGCCGATGTCGGTCAGTGAGCACAGGGGGTGATGGGTGAGTGGGACTGGGTGTGAGTTAGGACACGGGGTCAGTGAGCACAGGGGGTGATGGGTGAGTGGGACTGGGTGTGAGTTAGGACACGGGGTCAGTGAGCACAGGGGGTGATGGGTGAGTGGGACTGGGTGTGAGTTAGGACACGGGGCACAGGGGGTGATGGGTGAGTGGGACTGGGTGTGAGTTAGGACACGGGTCAGTGAGCACAGGGGGTGATGGGTGTGTGGGACTGGGTGTGAGTTAGGACACGGGGCAGTGAGCACAGGGGGTGATGGGTGAGTGGGACTGGGTGCGAGTTAGGACACGGGGCACAGGGGGTGATGGGTGAGTGGGACTGGGTGTGAGTTAGGACACGGGGTCAGTGAGCACAGGGGGTGATGGGTGAGTGGGACTGGGTGTGAGTTAGGACACGGGGTCAGTGAGCACAGGGGGTGATGGGTGAGTGGACTGGGTGTGAGTTGGGACACGGGGCAGTGAGCACAGGGGGTGATGGGTGAGCGGGACTGGGTGTGAGTTAGGACACGGGGTCAGTGAGCACAGGGGGTGATGGGTGAGTGGACTGGGTGTGAGTTAGGACACGGGGTCAGTGAGCACAGGGGGTGATGAGTGAGTGGGACTGGGTGTGAGTTAGGACACGGGGTCAGTGAGCACAGGGGGTGATGGGTGAGTGGGACTGGGTGTGAGTTAGGACACGGGGTCAGTGAGCACAGGGGGTGATGGGTGAGTGGGACTGGGTGTGAGTTAGGACACGGGTCAGTGAGCACAGGGGGTGATGGGTGAGCGAGACTGGGTGTGAGTTAGGACACGGGTCAGTGAGCACAGGGGGTGATGGGTGAGTGGGACTCGGTGTGAGTTAGGACACGGGGTCAGTGAGCACAGGGGGTGATGGGTAAGTGGGACTGGGTGTGAGTTAGGACACGGGGCACAGGGGGTGATGGGTGAGTGGGACTGGGTGTGAGTTAGGACACGGGGTCAGTGAGCACAGAGGGTGATGGGTGAGTGGGACTGGGTGTGAGTTAGGACACGGGGTCAGTGAGCACAGGGGGTGATGGGTGAGTGGGACTGGGTGTGAGTTAGGACACGGGGCAGTGAGCACAGGGGGTGATGGGTGAGCGGGACTGGGTGTGAGTTAGGACACGGGGTCAGTGAGCACAGGGGGTGATGGGTGAGTGGGACTGGGTGTGAGTTAGGACACGGTGGTGGGGGTTTTTTGGACGAGCTGATGGTTACGGAGGGTGGGAGGTGGGAGGCTGGGTGAGTGTTGGGATGGTCAAGTGATGCAGAGTAAGTGAGCGACTCGAGGCCTCGGCCAGACTGAGAACCCTGTGTTGATCTGACTACGCCCCACACCCTGTGACCCTCAGGAAAGGGTCACATCCCTTCGCGGTGACACTGCCTTTTGCCAACGCTCTCGGATTAACGTTTCCTGAAAGGCTATTTTTAAAAGTCGGCACATGGGCTCAGGATGTGAGAGATAAAGCAAATCGTTCCCACTGCAATCTGTCGCAGTGACCCAAGCTCCCCTCCCCCGCTCCCTCCCTCCCCCGCTCCCTCCCTCCAACTCGCTCCCTCCCTCCCTCCAACTCGCTCCCTCCCTCCCTCCAACTCGCTCCCTCCCTCCCTCCAACTCGCTCCCTCCCCCCCCCACTACCTCCCTCCCCCTCCCTCCTCCATTCCTCCCTCCAACTCGCTCCCTCCTCCCCTCCCTTCCCCTCCCCATTCCTCTCCCTCCACCTCTCCATCCCTCCCTCCCCATTCCTCTCACTCCCCATTCCTCTCCAGCCCTCCATCCCCCGCTCCCTCCCCCGCTCTCTCCCTCCAACTCGCTCCATCCCCCCCTCCACATTCATCTCCCTCCACCTCTCCATCTCCCTCCAACTCGCTCCCTCCCCCGCTCCCTCCCTCTACCATCACTACCCCCCTCGCTCCCTCCCTCCTCCCTCCCTCCCTCTCCCACTCTCCATTCCTCTCCCGCATTCCCCCCGTCCCTCCATCCCTCCCCCTCTTCAACTCACTCCCCTCAAGGGTAAACGCGGCAACAGCAGCAGGCTTCGGCCCTGCTTGCCCTCTGTTACCATGGAGACACTAATACCTGGACTACGCACTGCCATCAATTACACTAATCCTGGGGGGTGGGGGGGAAAAGAGACTGAAACATGGGGCGGATTTTACACAGTAAGTCTCCCCATCATGGACCCCAAGATAGAGTCTCCCCATCAGGGACATCTTACCCCTCGAGCCTGTTACATTAGGGACAGGAGGAGGCCGTTCAGCCCCTCGAGTCTGTTACATTAGGGACAGGAGGAGGCCGTTCAGCCCCTCGAGCCTGTTACATTAGGGACAGGAGGAGGCCGTTCAGCCCCTCGAGCCTGTTACATTAGGAACAGGAGACCATTCAGCCCCTCGAGCCTGTTACATTAGGGACAGGAGGAGACCATTCAGCCCCTCGAGCCTGTTACATTAGTGACAGGAGGAGGCCGTTCAGCCCCTCGAGCCTGTTATATTAGGGACAGGAGGAGGCCGTTCAGCCCCTCGAGCCTGTTACATTAGGGACAGGAGGAGGCCGTTCAGCCCCTCGAGCCTGTTACATTAGGGACAGGAGGAGGCCGTTCAGCCCCTCGAGCCTCACGGCTGATCTGTATCCTAACCACATTTACCCGGCTCGGCTCCGTAACCCTTAATACCCTGACCCAACAAACATTTATCGATCCCAGTTTTGAAAGCCCCAATTGACCCCCGACCTCGACAGTGTTTGGGGGGAGAGAGTTCCCGATTCCCAGGGCCCTGTGTGTGAAGAAGTGCTCCCTGACATCACCCTGAACGGCCGGGCCCTAATTTTAAGGAGACGCCCCCTTGTTCTGGACTGCCCCCACCCGAGGGAACAGTTTCTCCCGATCTCCCCGATCGCATCCTGTAATCGCCTCAAACCCCTCGATCAGATCATCCCGTAATCTTCTACACTCGAGGGACACATCAAACAGTGGCTGGGGGGGGGGGGGGGAACGGGGAGACAGAGAGGGGGGCGAACGGGGAGACAGAGGGGGGCGAACGGGGAGACAGAGGGGGGCGAACGGGGAGACAGAGGGGGGCGAACGGGGAGACAGAGGGGGGCGAACGGGGAGAGAGAGGGGGGCGAACGGGGAGAGAGAGGGGGGCGAACGGGGAGACGTGAGCCTGGAACCCCCCAATAGAGACACACCGATAGTGCAACAAGTTCCAGCGATTTTTATATTCTATAACGTTACTAGACAAACACTCGCCCCCGAGCTACACAAGGAGATATTAGGGCAGGCGAGAGGCGGGGTTTAACAGATGGGTATCAGCATCTCCATTCTGGTCACATTATTCCAGAATGGCCCCTTGCACGAGACACCAGGTCTCCCCGAGCAGAACAGAGGGGGTAGGGATATTAACTAGACTTGGCCAAGGTCGAAGGGGAAAGACTAAAGGTCAATGGCATTCCCCTTTGACACGGAGCGAACTGGTGGGACTGGACCCTCACCCAGAGCAGGGGGAGTTCTCCCCGGTGTCCTGGGCCCAATATTTATCCCTCGACCAACATCACTGAAACAGACGATCTGGGGCATTATCACATCGCTGTGTGTGGGATCTTGCTGTGCGCTATTGGCGTTTCCCACAATACAACAGTGAGCGCACTCCATAAATGTCCCGTCATTGGGTGTGAGGCGCATGGACACGTCCTGAGAGGGTGAAAGATGCTCCAGTAATCCGAGTGTGTCTCGAGATCAATATCCCGTTGTCCCAGATAAAATCAAGTGCTCTCTCCCCTCCCCCACCCCGGCTTTATTGGGAATGGCATCCGAGAACATTCCAGAAACAACGACCTTGTTCGGACCTTTCGCCGAAGTTGCAGAAAATCCTGCAGCTCACACACCGCAGGAGGCGGCACAGGGAGTTCAAATCAGAGGGAGCTTTACTCTGTATCTAACCCCCTGTACCTGCCCTGGGAATGTTTGATGGGACAGTGTAGAGGGAGCTTTACTCTGTATTTAACCCCATGTACCTGCCCTGGGAGTGTTTGATGGGGCAGTGTAGAGGGAGCTTTACTCTGTATCTAACCCCGTGCTGTAGCTGCCCTGGGAGTGTTTGATGGGACAATGTAGAGGGAGCTTTCATGTGACCCCGTGCTGTACCTGCCCTTGGAGTGTTTGATGGGGCAGTGGAGAGGGAGCTTTACTCTGTATCGAACCCCGTGCTGTACCTGCCCTGGGAGTGTTTGATGGGACAGTGTAGAGGGAGCTTTACTCTGTATTTAACCCCCTGTACCTGCCCTGGGAGTGTTTGATGGGACAGTGTAGAGGGAGCTTTACTCTGTATCTAACCCCGTTCTGTACCTGCCCTGGGAGTGTTTGATGGGACAGTGTAGAGGGAGCTTTACTCTGTATCTAACCCCCTGTACCTGCCCTGGGAGTGTTTGATGGGACAGTGTAGAGGGAGCTTTCATGTGACCCCGTGCTGTACCTGCCCTTGGAAATGTTTGATGGGGCAGTGGAGAGAGAGCTTCACTCTGTATCTAACCCCCTGTACCTGCCCTGGGAGTGTTTGATGGGACAGTGCAGAGTGAGCTTTACTCTGTATCTAACCCCCTGGACCTGCCCTGGGAGTGTTTGATGGGGACAGTGTAGAGGGAGCTTTACTCTGTATCTAACCCCCTGGACCTGCCCTGGGAGTGTTTGATGGGGACAGTGTGGAGGGAGCTTTACTCTGTATCTAATCCCATGTACCTGCCCTGGGAGTGTTTGATGGGACAGTGTAGAGGGAGCTTAACTCTAGATGTAAGCCCCTGTACCTGCCCTGGGAGTGTTTGATGGGACAGTGTAGAGGGAGCTTTACTCTGTATCTAACCCCGTGCTGTAGCTGCCCTGGGAGTGTTTGATGGGACAGTGTAGAGGGAGCTTTACTCTGTATCTAACCCCCTGTACCTGCCCTGGGAGTGTTTGATGGGACAGTGTAGAGGGAGCTTTACTCTGTATCTAACCCCGTGCTGTACCTGCCCTGGGAGTGTTTGATGGGGACAGTGTAGAGGGAGCTTTACTCTGTATCTAACCCCCTGCACCTGCCCTGCAAGTGTTTGATGGGACAGTGTAGAGGGAGCTTTACTCTGTATCTAACCCCATGTACCTGCCCTGGGAGTGTGTGATGGGGACAGTGCAGAGGGAGCTTTACTCTGTATCTAACCCCCTGTACCTGCCCTGGGAGTGTTTGATGGGACAGTGTAGAGGGAGCTTTACTCTGTCTCTAACCCCGTGCTGTACCTGCCCTGGGAGTGTTTGATGGGGACAGTGTAGAGGGAGCTTTTCACTGTATCTAACCCCCTGTACCTGCCCTGGGATTGTTTGATGGGGACAGTGTAGAGGGAGCTTTACTCTGTCTCTAACCCTGTGCTGTACCTGCCCTGGGAGTGTTTGATGGGGACAGTGTAGAGGGAGCTTTACACTGTATCTAATCCCCTGTACCTGCCCTGGGAGTGTTTGATGGGGACAGTGTAGAGGGAGCTTTACACTGTATCTAATCCCCTGTACCTGCCCTGGGAGTGTTTGATGGGGACAGTGTAGAGGGAGCTTTACACTGTATCTAATCCCCTGTACCTGCCCTGGGAGTGTTTGATGTGGACAGTGTGGAGGGAGCTTTACTCTGTATCTAATCCCATGTACCTGCCCTGGGAGTGTTTGATGGGACAGTGTAGAGGGAGCTTAACTCTGTATCTAATCCCATGTACCTGCCCTGGGAGTGTTTGATGGGACAGTGTAGAGGGAGCTTTACTCTGTATCTAACCCCGTGCTGTACCTGCCCTGGGAGTGTTTGATGGGACAGTGTAGAGGGAGCTTTACTCTGTATCTAACCCCATGTACCTGCCCTGGGAGTGTTTGATGGGACAGTGTAGAGGGAGCTTTACTCTGTATTTAACCCCATGTACCTGCCCTGGGAGTGTTTGATGGGGCAGTGTAGAGGGAGCTTTACTCTGTATCTAACCCCATGGACCTGCCCTGGGAGTGTTTGATGGGACAGTGTAGAGGGAGCTTTACTCTGTATTTAACCCCCTGTACCTGCCCTGGGAGTGTTTGATGGGACAGTGTAGAGGGAGCTTTACTCTGTATCTAACCCCGTTCTGTACCTGCCCTGGGAGTGTTTGATGGGACAGTGCAGAGGGAGCTTTACTCTGTATCTAACCCCGTGTACCTGCCCTGGGAGTGTTTGATGGGACAATGTAGAGGGAGCTTTCATGTGACCCCGTGCTGTACCTGCCCTTGGAGTGTTTGATGGGGCAGTGTAGAGGGAGCTTTACTCTGTATCGAACCCCGTGCTGTACCTGCCCTGGGAGTGTTGGATGGGACAGCGTAGAGGGAGCTTAACTCTGTATCTAACCCCGTGTACCTGCCCTGGGAGTGTTTGATGGGACAGTGTAGAGGGAGCTTTACTCTGTCTCTAACCCCGTGTACCTGCCCTGGGAGTGTTTGATGGGACAGTGTGGAGGGAGCTTTACTCTGTATCTAACCCCCTGTACCTGCCCTGGGAGTGTTTGATGGGGTAGTGTAGAGGGAGCTTTACTCTGTATTTAACCCCCTGTACCTGCCCTGGGAGTGTTTGATGGGACAGTGTAGAGGGAGCTTTACTCTGTATTTAACCCCCTGTACCTGCCCTGGGAGTGTTTGATGGGACAGTGTAGAGGGAGCTTTACTCTGTATCTAACCCCATGTACCTGCCCTGGGAGTGTTTGATGGGACAGTGTAGAGGGAGCTTTACTCTGTATTTAACCCCATGTACCTGCCCTGGGAGTGTTTGATGGGGCAGTGTAGAGGGAGCTTTACTCTGTATCGAACCCCGTTCTGTACCTGCCCTGGGAGTGTTTGATGGGACAGTGCAGAGGGAGCTTTACTCTGTATCTAACCCCGTGTACCTGCCCTGGGAGTGTTTGATGGGACAATGTAGAGGGAGCTTTCATGTGACCCCGTGCTGTACCTGCCCTTGGAGTGTTTGATGGGGCAGTGGAGAGGGAGCTTTACTCTGTATCGAACCCCGTGCTGTACCTGCCCTGGGAGTGTTTGATGGGACAGTGTAGAGGGAGCTTTACTCTGTATTTAACCCCCTGTACCTGCCCTGGGAGTGTTTGATGGGACAGTGTAGAGGGAGCTTTACTCTGTATCTAACCCCGTTCTGTACCTGCCCTGGGAGTGTTTGATGGGACAGTGTAGAGGGAGCTTTACTCTGTATCTAACCCCCTGTACCTGCCCTGGGAGTGTTTGATGGGACAGTGTAGAGGGAGCTTTCATGTGACCCCGTGCTGTACCTGCCCTTGGAAATGTTTGATGGGGCAGTGGAGAGGGAGCTTCACTCTGTATCTAACCCCCTGTACCTGCCCTGGGAGTGTTTGATGGGACAGTGTAGAGGGAGCTTTCATGTGACCCCGTGCTGTACCTGCCCTTGGAAATGTTTGATGGGGCAGTGGAGAGAGAGCTTCACTCTGTATCTAACCCCCTGTACCTGCCCTGGGAGTGTTTGATGGGACAGTGCAGAGTGAGCTTTACTCTGTATCTAACCCCCTGGACCTGCCCTGGGAGTGTTTGATGGGGACAGTGTAGAGGGAGCTTTACTCTGTATCTAACCCCCTGGACCTGCCCTGGGAGTGTTTGATGGGGACAGTGTGGAGGGAGCTTTACTCTGTATCTAATCCCATGTACCTGCCCTGGGAGTGTTTGATGGGACAGTGTAGAGGGAGCTTAACTCTAGATGTAAGCCCCTGTACCTGCCCTGGGAGTGTTTGATGGGACAGTGTAGAGGGAGCTTTACTCTGTATCTAACCCCGTGCTGTAGCTGCCCTGGGAGTGTTTGATGGGACAGTGTAGAGGGAGCTTTACTCTGTATCTAACCCCCTGTACCTGCCCTGGGAGTGTTTGATGGGACAGTGTAGAGGGAGCTTTACTCTGTATCTAACCCCGTGCTGTACCTGCCCTGGGAGTGTTTGATGGGGACAGTGTAGAGGGAGCTTTACTCTGTATCTAACCCCCTGCACCTGCCCTGCAAGTGTTTGATGGGACAGTGTAGAGGGAGCTTTACTCTGTATTTAACCCCATGTACCTGCCCTGGGAGTGTTTGATGGAGCAGTGTAGAGGGAGCTTTACTCTGTATCTAACCCCATGTACCTGCCCTGGGAGTGTGTGATGGGGACAGTGCAGAGGGAGCTTTACTCTGTATCTAACCCCCTGTACCT
The DNA here is from genome assembly GCF_044704955.1 of Pristiophorus japonicus. NCBI lineage: Eukaryota > Metazoa > Chordata > Chondrichthyes > Pristiophoridae > Pristiophorus > Pristiophorus japonicus. Next base: position 373,681 of record NW_027253391.1, read on the forward strand.
GCCCTGGGAGTGTTTGATGGGACAGTGTAGAGGGAGCTTTACTCTGTCTCTAACCCCGTGCTGTACCTGCCCTGGGAGTGTTTGATGGGGACAGTGTAGAGGGAGCTTTTCACTGTATCTAACCCCCTGTACCTGCCCTGGGATTGTTTGATGGGGACAGTGTAGAGGGAGCTTTACTCTGTCTCTAACCCTGTGCTGTACCTGCCCTGGGAGTGTTTGATGGGGACAGTGTAGAGGGAGCTTTACACTGTATCTAATCCCCTGTACCTGCCCTGGGAGTGTTTGATGGGGACAGTGTAGAGGGAGCTTTACACTGTATCTAATCCCCTGTACCTGCCCTGGGAGTGTTTGATGGGGACAGTGTAGAGGGAGCTTTACACTGTATCTAATCCCCTGTACCTGCCCTGGGAGTGTTTGATGTGGACAGTGTGGAGGGAGCTTTACTCTGTATCTAATCCCATGTACCTGCCCTGGGAGTGTTTGATGGGACAGTGTAGAGGGAGCTTAACTCTGTATCTAATCCCATGTACCTGCCCTGGGAGTGTTTGATGGGACAGTGTAGAGGGAGCTTTACTCTGTATCTAACCCCGTGCTGTACCTGCCCTGGGAGTGTTTGATGGGACAGTGTAGAGGGAGCTTTACTCTGTATCTAACCCCATGTACCTGCCCTGGGAGTGTTTGATGGGACAGTGTAGAGGGAGCTTTACTCTGTATTTAACCCCATGTACCTGCCCTGGGAGTGTTTGATGGGGCAGTGTAGAGGGAGCTTTACTCTGTATCTAACCCCATGGACCTGCCCTGGGAGTGTTTGATGGGACAGTGTAGAGGGAGCTTTACTCTGTATTTAACCCCCTGTACCTGCCCTGGGAGTGTTTGATGGGACAGTGTAGAGGGAGCTTTACTCTGTATCTAACCCCGTTCTGTACCTGCCCTGGGAGTGTTTGATGGGACAGTGCAGAGGGAGCTTTACTCTGTATCTAACCCCGTGTACCTGCCCTGGGAGTGTTTGATGGGACAATGTAGAGGGAGCTTTCATGTGACCCCGTGCTGTACCTGCCCTTGGAGTGTTTGATGGGGCAGTGTAGAGGGAGCTTTACTCTGTATCGAACCCCGTGCTGTACCTGCCCTGGGAGTGTTGGATGGGACAGCGTAGAGGGAGCTTAACTCTGTATCTAACCCCGTGTACCTGCCCTGGGAGTGTTTGATGGGACAGTGTAGAGGGAGCTTTACTCTGTCTCTAACCCCGTGTACCTGCCCTGGGAGTGTTTGATGGGACAGTGTGGAGGGAGCTTTACTCTGTATCTAACCCCCTGTACCTGCCCTGGGAGTGTTTGATGGGGTAGTGTAGAGGGAGCTTTACTCTGTATTTAACCCCCTGTACCTGCCCTGGGAGTGTTTGATGGGACAGTGTAGAGGGAGCTTTACTCTGTATTTAACCCCCTGTACCTGCCCTGGGAGTGTTTGATGGGACAGTGTAGAGGGAGCTTTACTCTGTATCTAACCCCATGTACCTGCCCTGGGAGTGTTTGATGGGACAGTGTAGAGGGAGCTTTACTCTGTATTTAACCCCATGTACCTGCCCTGGGAGTGTTTGATGGGGCAGTGTAGAGGGAGCTTTACTCTGTATCGAACCCCGTTCTGTACCTGCCCTGGGAGTGTTTGATGGGACAGTGCAGAGGGAGCTTTACTCTGTATCTAACCCCGTGTACCTGCCCTGGGAGTGTTTGATGGGACAATGTAGAGGGAGCTTTCATGTGACCCCGTGCTGTACCTGCCCTTGGAGTGTTTGATGGGGCAGTGGAGAGGGAGCTTTACTCTGTATCGAACCCCGTGCTGTACCTGCCCTGGGAGTGTTTGATGGGACAGTGTAGAGGGAGCTTTACTCTGTATTTAACCCCCTGTACCTGCCCTGGGAGTGTTTGATGGGACAGTGTAGAGGGAGCTTTACTCTGTATCTAACCCCGTTCTGTACCTGCCCTGGGAGTGTTTGATGGGACAGTGTAGAGGGAGCTTTACTCTGTATCTAACCCCCTGTACCTGCCCTGGGAGTGTTTGATGGGACAGTGTAGAGGGAGCTTTCATGTGACCCCGTGCTGTACCTGCCCTTGGAAATGTTTGATGGGGCAGTGGAGAGGGAGCTTCACTCTGTATCTAACCCCCTGTACCTGCCCTGGGAGTGTTTGATGGGACAGTGCAGAGTGAGCTTTACTCTGTATTTAACCCCCTGTACCTGCCCTGGGAGTGTTTGATGGGGACAGTGTAGAGGGAGCTTTACTCTGTATCTAACCCCCTGGACCTGCCCTGGGAGTGTTTGATGGGACAGTGTAGAGGGAGCTTAACTCTAGATGTAAGCCCCTGTACCTGCCCTGGGAGTGTTTGATGGGACAGTGTAGAGGGAGCTTTACTCTGTATCTAACCCCGTGCTGTAGCTGCCCTGGGAGTGTTTGATGGGACAGTGTAGAGGGAGCTTTACTCTGTATCTAACCCCCTGTACCTGCCCTGGGAGTGTTTGATGGGACAGTGTAGAGGGAGCTTTACTCTGTATCTAACCCCGTGCTGTACCTGCCCTGGGAGTGTTTGATGGGGACAGTGTAGAGGGAGCTTTACTCTGTATCTAACCCCCTGCACCTGCCCTGCAAGTGTTTGATGGGACAGTGTAGAGAGAGCTTTACTCTGTATTTAACCCCATGTACCTGCCCTGGGAGTGTTTGATGGGGACAGTGTAGAGGGAGCTTTACTCTGTATCTAACCCCCTGGACCTGCCCTGGGAGTGTTTGATGGGACAGTGTAGAGGGAGCTTAACTCTAGATGTAAGCCCCTGTACCTGCCCTGGGAGTGTTTGATGGGACAGTGTAGAGGGAGCTTTACTCTGTATCTAACCCCGTGCTGTAGCTGCCCTGGGAGTGTTTGATGGGACAGTGTAGAGGGAGCTTTACTCTGTATCTAACCCCCTGTACCTGCCCTGGGAGTGTTTGATGGGACAGTGTAGAGGGAGCTTTACTCTGTATCTAACCCCGTGCTGTACCTGCCCTGGGAATGTTTGATGGGGACAGTGTAGAGGGAGCTTTACTCTGTATCTAACCCCCTGCACCTGCCCTGCAAGTGTTTGATGGGACAGTGTAGAGGGAGCTTTACTCTGTATTTAACCCCATGTACCTGCCCTGGGAGTGTTTGATGGAGCAGTGTAGAGGGAGCTTTACTCTGTATCTAACCCCATGTACCTGCCCTGGGAGTGTGTGATGGGGACAGTGCAGAGGGAGCTTTACTCTGTATCTAACCCCCTGTACCTGCCCTGGGAGTGTTTGATGGGACAGTGTAGAGGGAGCTTTACTCTGTCTCTAACCCCGTGCTGTACCTGCCCTGGGAGTGTTTGATGGGGACAGTGTAGAGGGAGCTTTTCACTGTATCTAACCCCCTGTACCTGCCCTGGGATTGTTTGATGGGGACAGTGTAGAGGGAGCTTTACTCTGTCTCTAACCCTGTGCTGTACCTGCCCTGGGAGTGTTTGATGGGGACAGTGTAGAGGGAGCTTTACACTGTATCTAATCCCCTGTACCTGCCCTGGGAGTGTTTGATGGGGACAGTGTAGAGGGAGCTTTACACTGTATCTAATCCCCTGTACCTGCCCTGGGAGTGTTTGATGGGGACAGTGTAGAGGGAGCTTTACACTGTATCTAATCCCCTGTACCTGCCCTGGGAGTGTTTGATGTGGACAGTGTGGAGGGAGCTTTACTCTGTATCTAATCCCATGTACCTGCCCTGGGAGTGTTTGATGGGACAGTGTAGAGGGAGCTTAACTCTGTATCTAATCCCATGTACCTGCCCTGGGAGTGTTTGATGGGACAGTGTAGAGGGAGCTTTACTCTGTATCTAACCCCGTGCTGTACCTGCCCTGGGAGTGTTTGATGGGACAGTGTAGAGGGAGCTTTACTCTGTATCTAACCCCATGTACCTGCCCTGGGAGTGTTTGATGGGACAGTGTAGAGGGAGCTTTACTCTGTATTTAACCCCATGTACCTGCCCTGGGAGTGTTTGATGGGGCAGTGTAGAGGGAGCTTTACTCTGTATCTAACCCCATGGACCTGCCCTGGGAGTGTTTGATGGGACAGTGTAGAGGGAGCTTTACTCTGTATTTAACCCCCTGTACCTGCCCTGGGAGTGTTTGATGGGACAGTGTAGAGGGAGCTTTACTCTGTATCTAACCCCGTTCTGTACCTGCCCTGGGAGTGTTTGATGGGACAGTGCAGAGGGAGCTTTACTCTGTATCTAACCCCGTGTACCTGCCCTGGGAGTGTTTGATGGGACAATGTAGAGGGAGCTTTCATGTGACCCCGTGCTGTACCTGCCCTTGGAGTGTTTGATGGGGCAGTGTAGAGGGAGCTTTACTCTGTATCGAACCCCGTGCTGTACCTGCCCTGGGAGTGTTGGATGGGACAGCGTAGAGGGAGCTTAACTCTGTATCTAACCCCGTGTACCTGCCCTGGGAGTGTTTGATGGGACAGTGTAGAGGGAGCTTTACTCTGTCTCTAACCCCGTGTACCTGCCCTGGGAGTGTTTGATGGGACAGTGTAGAGGGAGCTTTACACTGTATCTAACCCCCTGTACCTGCCCTGGGAGTGTTTGATGGGACAGTGTAGAGGGAGCTTTACTCTGTATCTAACCCCGTGCTGTACCTGCCCTGGGAGTGTTTGATGGGACAGTGTAGAGGGAGCTTTATTCTGTATCTAACCCGTGCTGTACCTGCCTTGGGAGTGTGTGATGGGGACAGTGTAGAGGGAGCTTTACTCTGTATCTAACCCCCTGTACCTGCCCTGGGAGTGTTTGATGGGACAGTGTAGAGGGAGCTTTCATGTGACCCCATGCTGTACCTGCCCTTGGAGTGTTTGATGGGGCAGTGGAGAGGGAGCTTCACTCTGTATCTAACCCCCTGTACCTGCCCTGGGAGTGTTTGATGGGACAGTGCAGAGTGAGCTTTACTCTGTATTTAACCCCATGTACCTGCCCTGGGAGTGTTTGATGGGGACAGTGTAGAGGGAGCTTTACTCTGTATCTAATCCCATGTACCTGCCCTGGGAGTGTTTGATGGGACAGTGTAGAGGGAGCTTTACACTGTATCTAACCCCCTGTACCTGCCCTGGGAGTGTTTGATGGGGACAGTGTGGAGGGAGCTTTACTCTGTATCTAATCCCATGTACCTGCCCTGGGAGTGTTTGATGGGACAGTGTAGAGGGAGCTTAACTCTAGATCTAAGCCCCTGTACCTGCCCTGGGAGTGTTTGATGGGACAGTGTAGAGGGAGCTTTACTCTGTATCTAACCCCCTGTACCTGCCCTGGGAGTGTTTGATGGGACAGTGTAGAGGGAGCTTTACTCTGTATCTAACCCCGTGCTGTACCTGCCCTGGGAGTGTTTGATGGGGACAGTGTAGAGGGAGCTTTACTCTGTATCTAACCCCCTGCACCTGCCCTGCAAGTGTTTGATGGGACAGTGTAGAGGGAGCTTTACTCTGTATTTAACCCCATGTAACTGCCCTGGGAGTGTTTGATGGAGCAGTGTAGAGGGAGCTTTACTCTGTATCTAACCCCATGTACCTGCCCTGGGAGTGTGTGATGGGGACAGTGCAGAGGGAGCTTTACTCTGTATCTAACCCCCTGTACCTGCCCTGGGAGTGTTTGATGGGACAGTGTAGAGGGAGCTTTACTCTGTCTCTAACCCCGTGCTGTACCTGCCCTGGGAGTGTTTGATGGGGACAGTGTAGAGGGAGCTTTACACTGTATCTAACCCCCTGTACCTGCCCTGGGAGTGTTTGATGGGGACAGTGTAGAGGGAGCTTTACTCTGTCTCTAACCCCGTGCTGTACCTGCCCTGGGAGTGTTTGATGGGGACAGTGTAGAGGGAGCTTTACACTGTATCTAACCCCGTGCTGTACCTGCCCTGGGAGTGTTTGATGGGACAGTGTAGAGGGAGCTTAACTCTGTATCTAACCCCGTGTACCTGCCCTGGGAGTGTTTGATGGGGACAGTGTAGAGGGAGCTTTACACTGTATCTAATCCCCTGTACCTGCCCTGGGAGTGTTTGATGGGGACAGTGTAGAGGGAGCTTTACTCTGTATCTAACCCCCTGGACCTGCCCTGGGAGTGTTTGATGTGGACAGTGTGGAGGGAGCTTTACTCTGTATCTAATCCCATGTACCTGCCCTGGGAGTGTTTGATGGGGACAGTGTAGAGGGAGCTTAACTCTGGATCTAACCCCCTGTACCTGCCCTGGGAGTGTTTGATGGGACAGTGTAGAGGGAGCTTTACTCTGTATCTAACCCCCTGTACCTGCCCTGGGAGTGTTTGATGGGACAGTGTAGAGGGAGCTTTAATCTGTATCTAACCCCGTGCTGTAGCTGCCCTGGGAGTGTTTGATGGGACAGTGTAGAGGGAGCTTTACTCTGTATCTAACCCCCTGTACCTGCCCTGGGAGTGTTTGATGGGACAGTGTAGAGGGAGCTTTACTCTGTATCTAACCCCGTTCTGTACCTGCCCTGGGAGTGTTTGATGGGACAGTGCAGAGGGAGCTTTACTCTGTATCTAACCCCGTGTACCTGCCCTGGGAGTGTTTGATGGGACAATGTAGAGGGAGCTTTCATGTGACCCCGTGCTGTACCTGCCCTTGGAGTGTTTGATGGGGCAGTGTAGAGGGAGCTTTACTCTGTATCGAACCCCGTGCTGTACCTGCCCTGGGAGTGTTGGATGGGACAGCGTAGAGGGAGCTTAACTCTGTATCTAACCCCGTGTACCTGCCCTGGGAGTGTTTGATGGGACAGTGTAGAGGGAGCTTTACTCTGTCTCTAACCCCGTGTACCTGCCCTGGGAGTGTTTGATGGGACAGTGTGGAGGGAGCTTTACTCTGCATCTAACCCCCTGTACCTGCCCTGGGAGTGTTTGATGGGGTAGTGTAGAGGGAGCTTTACTCTGTATTTAACCCCCTGTACCTGCCCTGGGAGTGTTTGATGGGACAGTGTAGAGGGAGCTTTACTCTGTATTTAACCCCCTGTACCTGCCCTGGGAGTGTTTGATGGGACAGTGTAGAGGGAGCTTTACTCTGTATCTAACCCCATGTACCTGCCCTGGGAGTGTTTGATGGGACAGTGTAGAGGGAGCTTTACTCTGTATTTAACCCCATGTACCTGCCCTGGGAGTGTTTGATGGGGCAGTGTAGAGGGAGCTTTACTCTGTATCTAACCCCATGTACCTGCCCTGGGAGTGTTTGATGGGACAGTGTAGAGGGAGCTTTACTCTGTATTTAACCCCCTGTACCTGCCCTGGGAGTGTTTGATGGGACAGTGTAGAGGGAGCTTTACTCTGTATCGAACCCCGTTCTGTACCTGCCCTGGGAGTGTTTGATGGGACAGTGCAGAGGGAGCTTTACTCTGTATCTAACCCCGTGTACCTGCCCTGGGAGTGTTTGATGGGACAATGTAGAGGGAGCTTTCATGTGACCCCGTGCTGTACCTGCCCTTGGAGTGTTTGATGGGGCAGTGGAGAGGGAGCTTTACTCTGTATCGAACCCCGTGCTGTACCTGCCCTGGGAGTGTTGGATGGGACACTGTCGAGGGAGCTTTACTCTGTATCTAACCCCGTGCTGTACCTGCCCTGGGAGTGTTTGATGGGACAGTGTAGAGGGAGCTTTACTCTGTATTTAACCCCCTGTACCTGCCCTGGGAGTGTTTGATGGGACAGTGTAGAGGGAGCTTTACTCTGTATCTAACCCCGTTCTGTACCTGCCCTGGGAGTGTTTGATGGGACAGTGTAGAGGGAGCTTTACTCTGTATCTAACCCCCTGTACCTGCCCTGGGAGTGTTTGATGGGACAGTGCAGAGTGAGCTTTACTCTGTATTTAACCCCCTGTACCTGCCCTGGGAGTGTTTGATGGGGACAGTGTAGAGGGAGCTTTACTCTGTATCTAACCCCCTGGACCTGCCCTGGGAGTGTTTGATGGGGACAGTGTGGAGGGAGCTTTACTCTGTATCTAATCCCATGTACCTGCCCTGGGAGTGTTTGATGGGACAGTGTAGAGGGAGCTTAACTCTAGATGTAAGCCCCTGTACCTGCCCTGGGAGTGTTTGATGGGACAGTGTAGAGGGAGCTTTACTCTGTATCTAACCCCGTGCTGTAGCTGCCCTGGGAGTGTTTGATGGGACAGTGTAGAGGGAGCTTTACTCTGTATCTAACCCCCTGTACCTGCCCTGGGAGTGTTTGATGGGACAGTGTAGAGGGAGCTTTACTCTGTATCTAACCCCGTGCTGTACCTGCCCTGGGAGTGTTTGATGGGGACAGTGTAGAGGGAGCTTTACTCTGTATCTAACCCCCTGCACCTGCCCTGCAAGTGTTTGATGGGACAGTGTAGAGGGAGCTTTACTCTGTATTTAACCCCATGTACCTGCCCTGGGAGTGTTTGATGGAGCAGTGTAGAGGGAGCTTTACTCTGTATCTAACCCCATGTACCTGCCCTGGGAGTGTGTGATGGGGACAGTGCAGAGGGAGCTTTACTCTGTATCTAACCCCCTGTACCTGCCCTGGGAGTGTTTGATGGGACAGTGTAGAGGGAGCTTTACTCTGTCTCTAACCCCGTGCTGTACCTGCCCTGGGAGTGTTTGATGGGGACAGTGTAGAGGGAGCTTTTCACTGTATCTAACCCCCTGTACCTGCCCTGGGATTGTTTGATGGGGACAGTGTAGAGGGAGCTTTACTCTGTCTCTAACCCTGTGCTGTACCTGCCCTGGGAGTGTTTGATGGGGACAGTGTAGAGGGAGCTTTACACTGTATCTAATCCCCTGTACCTGCCCTGGGAGTGTTTGATGGGGACAGTGTAGAGGGAGCTTTACACTGTATCTAATCCCCTGTACCTGCCCTGGGAGTGTTTGATGGGGACAGTGTAGAGGGAGCTTTACACTGTATCTAATCCCCTGTACCTGCCCTGGGAGTGTTTGATGTGGACAGTGTGGAGGGAGCTTTACTCTGTATCTAATCCCATGTACCTGCCCTGGGAGTGTTTGATGGGACAGTGTAGAGGGAGCTTAACTCTGTATCTAATCCCATGTACCTGCCCTGGGAGTGTTTGATGGGACAGTGTAGAGGGAGCTTTACTCTGTATCTAACCCCGTGCTGTACCTGCCCTGGGAGTGTTTGATGGGACAGTGTAGAGGGAGCTTTACTCTGTATCTAACCCCATGTACCTGCCCTGGGAGTGTTTGATGGGACAGTGTAGAGGGAGCTTTACTCTGTATTTAACCCCATGTACCTGCCCTGGGAGTGTTTGATGGGGCAGTGTAGAGGGAGCTTTACTCTGTATCTAACCCCATGGACCTGCCCTGGGAGTGTTTGATGGGACAGTGTAGAGGGAGCTTTACTCTGTATTTAACCCCCTGTACCTGCCCTGGGAGTGTTTGATGGGACAGTGTAGAGGGAGCTTTACTCTGTATCTAACCCCGTTCTGTACCTGCCCTGGGAGTGTTTGATGGGACAGTGCAGAGGGAGCTTTACTCTGTATCTAACCCCGTGTACCTGCCCTGGGAGTGTTTGATGGGACAATGTAGAGGGAGCTTTCATGTGACCCCGTGCTGTACCTGCCCTTGGAGTGTTTGATGGGGCAGTGGAGAGGGAGCTTCACTCTGTATCTAACCCCCTGTACCTGCCCTGGGAGTGTTTGATGGGACAGTGCAGAGTGAGCTTTACTCTGTATTTAACCCCATGTACCTGCCCTGGGAGTGTTTGATGGGGACAGTGTAGAGGGAGCTTTACTCTGTATCTAATCCCATGTACCTGCCCTGGGAGTGTTTGATGGGACAGTGTAGAGGGAGCTTTACACTGTATCTAACCCCCTGTACCTGCCCTGGGAGTGTTTGATGGGGACAGTGTGGAGGGAGCTTTACTCTGTATCTAATCCCATGTACCTGCCCTGGGAGTGTTTGATGGGACAGTGTAGAGGGAGCTTAACTCTAGATCTAAGCCCCTGTACCTGCCCTGGGAGTGTTTGATGGGACAGTGTAGAGGGAGCTTTACTCTGTATCTAACCCCCTGTACCTGCCCTGGGAGTGTTTGATGGGACAGTGTAGAGGGAGCTTTACTCTGTCTCTAACCCCGTGCTGTACCTGCCCTGGGAGTGTTTGATGGGGACAGTGTAGAGGGAGCTTTACACTGTATCTAACCCCCTGTACCTGCCCTGGGAGTGTTTGATGGGGACAGTGTAGAGGGAGCTTTACTCTGTCTCTAACCCCGTGCTGTACCTGCCCTGGGAGTGTTTGATGGGGACAGTGTAGAGGGAGCTTTACACTGTATCTAACCCCGTGCTGTACCTGCCCTGGGAGTGTTTGATGGGACAGTGTAGAGGGAGCTTAACTCTGTATCTAACCCCGTGTACCTGCCCTGGGAGTGTTTGATGGGGACAGTGTAGAGGGAGCTTTACACTGTATCTAATCCCCTGTACCTGCCCTGGGAGTGTTTGATGGGGACAGTGTAGAGGGAGCTTTACTCTGTATCTAACCCCCTGGACCTGCCCTGGGAGTGTTTGATGTGGACAGTGTGGAGGGAGCTTTACTCTGTATCTAATCCCATGTACCTGCCCTGGGAGTGTTTGATGGGACAGTGTAGAGGGAGCTTAACTCTGGATCTAACCCCCTGTACCTGCCCTGGGAGTGTTTGATGGGACAGTGTAGAGGGAGCTTTACTCTGTATCTAACCCCCTGTACCTGCCCTGGGAGTGTTTGATGGGACAGTGTAGAGGGAGCTTTAATCTGTATCTAACCCCGTGCTGTAGCTGCCCTGGGAGTGTTTGATGGGACAGTGTAGAGGGAGCTTTACTCTGTATCTAACCCCCTGTACCTGCCCTGGGAGTGTTTGATGGGACAGTGTAGAGGGAGCTTTACTCTGTATCTAACACCGTGCTGTACCTGCCCTGGGAGTGTTTGATGGGGCAGTGTAGAGGGAGCTTTACTCTGTATCTAACCCCATGTACCTGCCCTGGGAGTGTTTGATGGGACAGTGTAGAGGGAGCTTTAATCTGTATTTAACCCCATGTACCTGCCCTGGGAGTGTTTGATGGGGCAGTGCAGAGGGAGCTTTACTCTGTATCTAACCCCATGTACATGCCCTGGGAGTGTTTGATGGGACAGTGCAGAGTGAGCTTTACTCTGTATCTAACCCCGTGTACCTGCCCTGGGAATGTTTGATGGGACAATGTAGAGGGAGCTTTCATGTGACCCCGTGCTGTACCTGCCTGGGAGTGTTTGATGGGACAGTGTAGAGGGAGCTTTACTCTGAATCTAACCTCGTGCTGTACCTGCCCTGGGAGTGTTTGATGGGACAGTGTCGAGGGAGCTTTATTCTGTATCTAACCCCGTGCTGGACCTGCCCTGGGCGTGTTTGATGGGACAGTGTAGAGGGAGCTTTACTCTGTATCTTACCCCCTGTACCTGCCCTGGGAGTGTTTGATGGGACAGTGTCGAGGGAGCTTTATTCTGTATCTAACCCCGTGCTGGACCTGCCCTGGGCGTGTTTGATGGGACAGTGTCGAGGGAGCTTTACTCTGTGTCTAACCCCCTGTACCTGCCCTGGGAATGTTTGATGGGACAGTGTAGAGGGAGCTTTACTCTGTATCTTACCCCCTGTACCTGCCCTGGGAGTATTTGATGGGACAGTGTAGAGGGAGCTTTACTCTGTATCTAATCCCCTGTACCTGCCCTGGGAGTGTTTGATGGGACAGTGTAGAGGGAGCTTTACTCTGTATCTTACCCCCTGTACCTGCCCTGGGAGTGTTTGATGGGACAGTGTAGAGGGAGCTTTACTCTGTATCTAACCCCATGTACCTGCCCTGGGAATGTTTGATGGGACAATGTAGAGGGAGCTTTCATGTGACCCCGTGCTGTACCTGCCCTGGGAGTGTTTGATGGGACATAGAAACATAGAAAATAGGTGCAGGAGTAGGCCATTCGGCCCTTCGAGCCTGCACCACCATTAAATATCATGGCTGATCATTCACCTCAGTACACCTTTCCTGCTTTCTCTCCATACCTCTTGATCCCTTTAGCAGTAAGGGCCACATCTATCTCCCTTTTGAATATATCGAACGAACTGGCCTCAACAACTCTCTGTGGTAGAGAATTCCACAGGTTCACAATTAACTGAGTCATTAAGTTTCTCCTCATCTCGGTCCTAAATGGCTTACCCCTTATCCTTGGACTGTGTCCTCTGGTTCTGGACTTCCCCAACATTAGGAACATTCTTCCTGCATCTAACCTGTCCAGTCCCATCAGAATTTTATATGTTTCTATGAGATCCCCTCTCATCCTTCTGAACTCCAGTGTATAATGGCCCAGTCGATCCAGTCTTTCCTCATATGTCAGACCTGCCATCCCGGGAATCAGTCTGGTGAACCTTCGCTGCACTCCCTCAATAGCAAGAACGTCCTTCCTCAGATTCGGAGACCAAAACTGAACACAATATTCCAGGTGAGGCCTCACTAAGGCCCTGTACAACTGCAGTAAGACCTCCCTGCTCCTATACTCAAATCCCCTAGTTATGAAGGCCAACATAACATTTGCCTTCTTCACCACCTGCTGTACCTGCATGCCAACCTTCAGTGACTGATGAACCATGACACCCAGGTCTCGTTGCACCACCCCTTTTCCTAATCTGTCACCATTCAGATAATATTCTGCCTTCGTGTTTTTGCCACCAAAGTGGATAACCTCACATTTATCCACATTATACTGCATCTGCCATGCATTTGCCCACTCACCTAACCTGTCCAAGTCACCCTGCAGCCTCTTAGCGTCCTCCTCACAGCTCACACCGCCACCCAGCTTAGTGTCATCTGCAAACTTGGAGATATTACACTCAATTCCTTCATCTAAATCATTAATGTATATTGTAAATAGCTGGGGTCCCAGCACTGAGCCCTGCGGCACCCCACTAGTCACTGCCTGCCATTCTGAAAAGGACCCATTTATCCCGACTCTCTGCTTCCTGTCTGCCAACCAGTTCTCTATCCACGTCAGTACATTACCCCCAATACCATGTGCTTTAATTTTGCACACCAATCTCTTGTATGGGACCTTGTCAAAAACCTTTTGAAAGTCCAAATACACCACATCCACTGGTTCTCCCTTGTCCATTCTACAAGTTACATCCTCAAAAAATTCCAGAAGATTTGTCGAGCATGATTTCCCCTTCATAAATCCATGCTGACTCGGACCGATCCTGTCACTGCTTTCCAAATGCGCTGCTATTTCATCTTTAATAACTGATTCCAACATTTTCCCCGCTACTGATGTCAGACTAACCGGTCTATAATTACACGCTTTCTCTCTCCCTCCTTTTTAAAAAAGTGGTGTTACATTAGCTACCCTCCAGTCCATAGGAACTGATCCAGAGTCAATAGACTGTTGGAAAATGATCACCAATGCATCCACTATTTCTCGGGCCACTTCCTTAAGTACTCTGGGATGCAGACTATCAGGTCCCGGGGATTTATCGGCCTTCAATCCCATCAATTTCCCTAACACAATTTCCTGACTAGCAAGGATTTCCTTCAGTTCCTCCTTCTCGCTAGACCCTCGGTCTCTTCGTATTTCCGGAAGGTTACTCATGAAGACAGAACCAAAGTATTTGTTCAATTGGTCTGCCATTTCTTTGTTCCCCATTATAAATTCACCTGACTCTGACTGCAAGGAACCTACGTTTGACTTCACCAATCTTTTTCTCTTCACATATCTATAGAAGCTTTTGCAGTCAGTTTTTATGTTCTCTGCAAGCTTCCTCTCATACTCTTATTTTCCCCCTCCTGATTAAACCCTTTGTCCTCCTCTGCTGAATTCTAAATGTCTCCCAGTCCTTGGGTTTGCTGCTTTTTCTGGCCAATTTATTGCATTTAACACCATCCTTAATTTCCCTTATTAGCCACGGTTGAGCCACCTTCCACATATTATTTTTACTCCAGACAGGGATGTACAATTGTTGAAGTTCATCCATGTGATCTTTAAATGTTTGCCATTGCCTATCCACCGTCAACCCTTTAAGTATCATTTGCTAGTCTATTCTAGCCAATTCACATTTCATACCAGTCTAGAGGGAGCTTTACTCTGTATCTCACCCCCTGTACCTGCCCTGGGAGTGTGTGACACTGATAAATATTCCCTTGCTCAGAGATTGCGTCACAGAATGGAAAGTTTGATGGCGAGTTTCGGGAGAGGTTGATGAAGAGGTTGATTGAGCCAAGACCCGTCACTGGATCACAGCCTGGTGTTGAAGGCCATGTTGGCCCGGGGACTCCCCGGACCGGGGAATGTTTTGGGGAGGGACGGGGTATCCAGGTGTATAAACCCCCTGATATACAATCACCGTCACCAGCGACTGACCCGGGGTCTGACCCACACAGGACTGAGGGTTTGGTGGGACAATGAGACACACACCCCCCGACCGGGACACACACACACAGAAACCGACCGGGACACACACACACAGAAACCGACCGGGACACACACACACACACACACACACACACACACACACAGACCGACCGGGACACATATACACACACACACACACAGACCGACCGGGACACACACACACCCGGACACACACACACACAGACCCGGACACACACACACAGCGACAGACAGGGACACACACACAGACCGACACACACGCACACAGAGCGACAGACAGGGACACACACACACACACACACACACGCACGCACACACAGAGAGACAGACAGGGACACACACACAGACCGACACACACACACACAGAGCGACAGACAGGGACACACACACAGACCGACACACACACACACACGCACGCACACACACACAGAGCGACAGACAGGGACACACACACAGACCGACACACACACACACAGACCGACCGGGACACATATACACACACACACACACAGACCGACCGGGACACACACACACCCGGACACACACACACACAGACCCGGACACACACACACAGCGACAGACAGGGACACACACACAGACCGACACACACGCACACAGAGCGACAGACAGGGACACACACACAGACCGACACACACGCACACAGAGCGACAGACAGGGACACACACACACACACACACACACACACACGCACACGCACGCACACACAGAGAGACAGACAGGGACACACACACAGACCGACACACACACACACACGCACGCACACACAGAGCAACAGACAGGGACACAGACCGACACACAGACACAAACAATCAATCCCTGGGCTGGGCTCAAGAGGTACAGGACAAACAACCACCCCCCACCCCACCTATCCACCCCTCGTCCCTCGCCCACCACCATTTTGCTCTGCACACGAAGACATGAACCTCCCCGGGGCTCCAACAGCCCCGACAATGTCAGCCGCGGATCAAATGTCTCCAGTGCAGTGGAGGCAGAGTCACCACCCCCCCCCAGCTAAATAAAAGCCAGGTATCAGCCAGATAAATATTGCGGCCCGTTGGGAAAGGGTGCAACACAATGGCATCAGTTAATGCAATAAATATTGAAATGGGAGTGTGCATTTCTCCTCAATTCAACACCGGTTTGGGGGGGGGGGGGGCAACACATTTTTACGCAGAGAGAGAATGCAGATCAGCAGCCATTACAAACCTCCTCCTCACAGATTTACTGCCGTGCTGAACCACAGAGACTGCATTTTTCAATTCAAAGCAGCTCTCAATCACTTCCCCCGCCCCTTCCATTTAGAAATCATCTATCCTTTTTTTGATTTTGGAGATTATCTCATTTTTAATTGTGTTTATTTCATGCAATGGTCTCTCTCTCTCTCTCTCTAAGACCAGAACCAGATTATTTTTAGTGACTGGTCCGGTTCTCTGTTGCATTGCAGCACGCTCTCCGAATCGGAACCACCCCCACCCCCCCAGAACCGCCATCCCGTCTCCCGTCTCCCGTCTACACTTTCAGTTCGAGGCCAAGTTGGCCGTTTGTTAGCGCTGATATTAAATTGATTTTGATGCAGAATTAGGCTGATTTGCTCGTAATATTCAACTGATTGCATGACACTGTTCAGTTTATTGAAATACAATTAGGATTATTCAGATTCCAAGCACAGTGCAGCTAATTTCAATGCAACCTTTGATTTATTTCAATGCAGATTATTCAATGCCGTTTCATTAATGTGCAGTTTATGCGTGCAAAGTAGTTTATTTCATGCAATTACAATTGATTTTAGCACAATTTAATTTATTTAATGCAATGTGCAGAATACTTAAATGTATTTTCATATAGTGAAAGGCATGTCGTCTTTATAGTTTAATTTTTAAGTGTGAAGTTTAACTTTAACAGTGTGGTTTGTTTTACTTAATGCAATGTGAACATCATTAGATCAGTTTGCTGCAGTTTAATATATTCGGTGCAAGAGGCAGTCGGTGCATTCACTGCACAGGGCAGTCGGTGCATTCAATGCGCGAGGGCAGTCGGTGCATTCAATGCGCGGGAGCAGTCGGTGCATTCAATGCGCGGGGGCCAGTCGGTGCATTCACTGCACAGGGCAGTCGGTGCATTCAATGCGCGGGGGCAGTCGGTGCATTCAATGCGCGGGGGCCAGTCGGTGCATTCACTGCGCGGGGGCAGTCGGTGCATTCAACGCGCGGGGGCAGTCGGTGCATTCAACGCGCGGGGGCAGTCGGTGCATTCAACGCGCGGGGGCAGTCGGTGCATTCAACGCGCGGGGGCAGTCGGTGCATTCAACGCGCGGGGGCAGTCGGTGCATTCAACGCGCGGGGGCAGTCGGTGCATTCAACGCGCGGGGGCAGTCGGTGCATTCAACGCGCGGGGGCAGTCGGTGCATTCAATGCGCGGGGGCCAGTCGGTGCATTCACTGCACAGGGCAGTCGGTGCATTCAATGCGCGGGGGCAGTCGGTGCATTCAACGCGCGGGGGCAGTCGGTGCATTCAACGCGCGGGGGCAGTCGGTGCATTCAACGCGCGGGGGCAGTCGGTGCATTCAACGCGCGGGGGCAGTCGGTGCATTCAACGCGCGGGGGCAGTCGGTGCATTCAACGCGCGGGGGCAGTCGGTGCATTCAACGCGCGGGGGCCAGTCGGCGCATTGAATGCGCGGGGGCAGTCGGTGCATTCAACGCGCGGGGGCAGTCGGTGCATTCAATGCGCGGGGGCAGTCGGCGCATTGAATGCGCGGGGGCAGTCGGCGCATTCAATGCGCGGGGGCAGTCAGTGCATTCAATGCGCGGGGGCAGTCGGTGCATTCAACGCGCGGGGGCAGTCGGTGCATTCAACGCGCGGGGTCAATCGGTGCATTCAATGCGCGGGGTCAGTCGGTACATTCAACGCGCGGGGGCAGTCGGTACATTCAACGCGCGGGGCAGAGTATTCAATGCAGGCCGTTCAATGCGAGACACACTGTATTTAATGCACTGTGTTTAATGTACTGTGTTTATTGCAGGATGCGCTGTGTTTAATGCACTGTGTTTATTGCACTGTGTTTAATGCAGGATGCGCTGTGTTTAATGCACTGTGTTTAATGCAGGATGCGCTGTGTTTAATGTACTGTGTTTAACGCACTGTGTTTAATGCAGGACGCACTGTGTTTAATGCAGGATGCGCTGTGTTTATTGCACTGTGTTTAATGCAGGATGCGCTGTGTTTAATGCACTGTGTTTAATGCAGGATGCGCTGTGTTTAATGCACTGTGTTTAATGCAGGATGCGCTGTGTTTAATGTACTGTGTTTAACGCACTGTGTTTAATGCAGGATGCGCTGTGTTTATTGCACTGTGTTTAATGCAGGATGCGCTGTATTTAATGCACTGTGTTTAATGCAGGATGCGCTGTGTTTAATGCACTGTGTTTATTGCACTGTGTTTATTGCAGGATGCGCTGTGCAATGCGCGCTGTGTAACACACGCTGTGTTGCAGGATGCGGGTTACCGATGCCCGCCGTGGGATGTATCTAACACTGAGCACAGCCGATGGTGGGCCGGGTGCCACAGTGCTGGTCGCTCACTCACCCATTGCAGGATCTTGATGAAGCCCAGCGGCTCCTTGGCGACTCGGAAAGTCCCGCCGGCCACAACCTGCGGGAGGGAGGGAGAGAGAGTGTGAGTGAGGAGGGAGAGAGAGAGAGAGGGAGGAGGGAGAGAGAGAGGGAGGGAGGAGGGAGAGAGAGAGGGAGGGAGGAGGGAGAGAGAGAGGGAGGGAGGAGGGAGAGAGAGAGGGAGGGAGGAGGGAGAGAGAGAGGGAGGGAGGAGGGAGAGAGAGAGGGAGGGAGGAGGGAGAGAGAGAGGGAGGGAGGAGGGAGAGAGAGAGGGAGGGAGGAGGGAGAGAGAGAGGGAGGGAGGAGGGAGAGAGAGCGGGAAGGAGTGAGAGTGAGGGAGAGAGAGAGTGAGGGAGAGAGAGGGGGGGCGGAGGAGGAGTGAGTGAGGGGTAGGGAGAGAGAGTGTGAGCGAGAAGGGGGGAGCGAGCGAGGGAGGGAGAATCCCCGGACTGGGGGGGTGGGTATACCAGGCTCCCCCTGTGTGGGGTCCCGGGGGGGGTATATATATACCGGGTCTCCTCTCCCCCCCACCCCGGGGTACAGAGAATGTGAGAGACACAGTGTCCCCGGTTCACCACCCCCCCGGAGTACGGGCTGTGGGTATATAATCCCGGGGGTACACACGGTGTGAGGGTACACTCCCCACCCCCCACTGCCCCGAGTGTGGGGTATATATATATATAATACCGGGGTACACACAGTATGTGGGGTATATCCCGGGGATACAGATCCCGGGTACACAGAACCACCTTACCTGGTACACTCCCTCCCGGGTACGGGCTGTGTGAGGTATATATATATACCGGGGGGGTACACAGTGAGGGTACATTCCCCCCCGGGGTGTGGGGTATATCCCGGGTACACTCCCCCCGGGGTACGGGCTGTGTGAGGTATATACCGGGGGGTATACAGTGAGGGTACACTCCCCCCGGGGGTACGGGCTGTGTGAGGTATATACCGGGGGGTACACTCCCCCCGGGGTGTGGGGTATATCCCGGGTACACAGACCCCCGGGGTGTGGGGTATATCCCGGGTACACTCCCCCCGGGGTACGGGCTGTGTGAGGTATATATATATATATATACACACCGGAGGGTATACAGTGGGGGTACACTCCCCCCGGGGTGTGGGGTATATCCAGGGTACACAGACCCCCGGGGTGTGGGGTATATCCCGGGTACACAGACCCCCAGGGTGTGGGGTATATCCCGGGTACACAGACCCCCGGGGTGTGGGGTATATCCCGGGTACACAGACCCCCGGGGTGTGGGGTATATCCCGGGTACACTCCCCCCGGGGTGTGGGGTATATCCCGGGTACACTCCCCCCGGGGTGTGGGGTATATCCCGGGTACACAGACCCACCGGGGTGTGGGGTATATCCCGGGTACACAGACCCCCGGGGTGTGGGGTATATCCCGGGTACACAGACCCCCCGGGTGTGGGGTATATCCCGGGTACACAGACCCCCGGGGTGTGGGGTATATCCCGGGTACACAGACCCCCGGGGTGTGGGGTATATCCCGGGTACACAGACCCCCGGGGTGTGGGGTATATCCCGGGTACACAGACCCCCGGGGTGTGGGGTATATCCCGGGTACACAGACCCCCCGGGTGTGGGGTATATCCCGGGTACACAGACCCCCGGGGTGTGGGGTATATCCCGGGTACACTCCCCCCGGGGTGTGGGGTATATCCCGGGTACACAGACCCACCCGGGGTGTGGGGTATATCCCGGGTACACGCCCCCCGGGGTGTGGGGTATATCCCGGGTACACTCCCCCCGGGGTGTGGGGTATATCCCGGGTACACTCCCCCCCGGGGTGTGGGGTATATCCCGGGTACACTCCCCCCCGGGGTGTGGGGTATATCCCGGGTACACTCCCCCCGGGGGTACGGGCTATGTGAGGTATATACCGGGGGGTATACAGTGGGTGTACACTCCCCCCGGAGTGTGGGGTATATCCCGGGTACACAGACCCACCTTACCTGGTTGACGATCTCCATCTTCTCCTCTGCTGCCGGCGGGGTGGGGCGGGGCACTGCGTCATTGCGTCACCCGCGGGGGCGGGGCCCTGCGTCATTGCGTCACCTGGGTGGGGCGGGGCCTGGCTGGTCCAACGACTTGACGTCATGGCGTCACTCGGGGAGAAAAGGAAACGTCTCCAAATGATCCTCCGCCCCGCCCCTGCCCAACGCGGTGACGTCACCAAACCGTTGCTCCGCCCCTTCTGTCCAACGTGCTAACGTCATCGCGATCATGCCCCGCCCCGCAGCCCCTCTTCCAAGTTCAGACGTCACCAAGTTAAAGCCCCACCCCCTCCCTGCCGACGACCTGACGTCACTCCCCATCGCCCCGCCCTCGCCGCTACGCCGTGACGTCACGGGGAGAGGGCGGGACGAAGGTGAGGGGCAAATGGCGGCGCCGCCCGCGAGTGCGGAAAGCTGTGGAATGAGGGGGACACAGACAGCGGCGGCCCGGCGCTGCCCCGCCCCCCGGTCCCGGCCCGTCCCCTCTCACTGCACCGGGCGGCGGGACCGGGGACAGCGGCCGCTCGCTCAGGGGCCGCTCGGCGGCTCCGCCATGACAGTCCTGGCAGAGCGGCGCTCACCGCGCAGGCGCCGCACTCCCGCCCCGCGCCGCAAGTGGCACAGCCGCCATCTTTCATCCGGGCGGAAGCGCCCCCTTGTTACACGAAAGGCAACAGCAGCCCCTGTGTATATTATAGAGAACAGCAGTCCCTGTGTATATTATAGAGAACAGCAGTCCCTGTGTATATTATAGGGAATAGCAGTCCCTGTGTATATTATAGAGAACAGCAGTCCCTGTGTATATTATAGAGAATAGCAGTCCCTGTGTATATTATAGGGAATAGCAGTCCCTGTGTATATTATAGGGAATAGCAGTCCCTGTGTATATTATAGGGAATAGCAGTCCCTGTGTATATTATAGGGAATAGCAGCCCCTGTGTATATTATAGGGAATAGCAGTCCCTGTGTATATTATAGAGAATAGCAGTCCCTGTGTATATTATAGGGAATAGCAGTCCTGTGTATATTATAGGGAATAGCAGTCCCTGTGTATATTATAGGGAATAGCAGTCCCTGTGTATATTATAGAGAATAGCAGTCCCTGTGTATATTATAGGGAATAGCAGTCCCTGTGTATATTATAGAGAATAGCAGTCCCTGTGTATATTATAGGGAATAGCAGTCCCTGTGTATATTATAGGGAATAGCAGTCCCTGTGTATATTATAGAGAATAGCAGTCCCTGTGTATATTATAGGGAATAGCAGTCCCTGTGTATATTATAGGGAATAGCAGTCCCTGTGTATATTATAGAGAATAGAAGTCCCTGTATATTATAGGGAATAGCAGCCCCTGTGTGTATTATAGAGAATAGCAGCCCCTGTGTATATTATAGGGAATAGCAGTCCCTGTGTATATTATAGAGAATAGCAGTCCCTGTGTATATTGTAGGGAATAGCAGTCCCTGTGTATATTATAGAGAATAGCAGTCCCTGTGTATATTATAGGGAATAGCAGTCCCTGTGTATATTGTAGGGAATAGCAGTCCCTGTGTATATTATAGAGAATAGCAGTCCCTGTGTATATCATAGGGAATAGCAGTCCCTGTGTACATTATAGAGAATAGCAGTCCCTGTGTATATTGTAGGGAATAGCAGTCCCTGTGTATATTATAGAGAATAGCAGTCCCTGTGTATATTGTAGGGAATAGCAGTCCCTGTGTATATTATAGAGAATAGCAGTCCCTGTGTATATTATAGAGAATAGCAGTCCCTGTGTATATTGTAGGGAATAGCAGTCCCTGTGTATATTATAGAGAATAGCAGTCACGGTGTATATTATAGAGAATAGCAGTCCCTGTGTATATTATAGAGAATAGCAGCCCCTGTGTATATTATAGAGAATAGCAGCCCCTGTGTATATTATAGGGAATAGCAGTCCCTGTGTATATTATAGAGAATAGCAGTCCCTGTGTATATTATAGAGAATAGCAGCCCCTGTGTATATTATAGAGAATAGCAGTCCCTGTGTATATTATAGAGAATAGCAGTCCCTGTGTATATTATAGAGAATAGCAGTCCCTGTGTATATTATAGAGAATAGCAGTCCCTGTGTATATTATAGAGAATAGCAGTCCCTGTGTATATTATAGAGAATAGCAGTCCCTGTGTATATTATAGAGAATAGCAGCCCCTGTGTATATTATAGAGAATAGCAGCCCCTGTGTATATTATAGGGAATAGCAGTCCCTGTGTATATTATAGAGAATAGCAGTCCCTGTGTATATTGTAGGGAATAGCAGTCCCTGTGTATATTATAGAGAATAGCAGTCCCTGTGTATATTATAGGGAATAGCAGTCCCTGTGTATATTGTAGGGAATAGCAGTCCCTGTGTATATTATAGAGAATAGCAGTCCCTGTGTATATCATAGGGAATAGCAGTCCCTGTGTACATTATAGAGAATAGCAGTCCCTGTGTATATTGTAGGGAATAGCAGTCCCTGTGTATATTATAGAGAATAGCAGTCCCTGTGTATATTGTAGGGAATAGCAGTCCCTGTGTATATTATAGAGAATAGCAGTCCCTGTGTATATCATAGGGAATAGCAGTCCCTGTGTACATTATAGAGAATAGCAGTCCCTGTGTATATTGTAGGGAATAGCAGTCCCTGTGTATATTATAGAGAATAGCAGTCCCTGTGTATATTGTAGGGAATAGCAGTCCCTGTGTATATTATAGAGAATAGCAGTCCCTGTGTATATTATAGGGAATAGCAGTCCCTGTGTATATTGTAGGGAATAGCAGTCCCTGTGTATATTATAGGGAATAGCAGTCCCTGTGTATATTATAGAGAATAGCAGTCCCTGTGTATATTGTAGGGAATAGCAGTCCCTGTGTATATTATAGAGAATAGCAGTCCCTGTGTATATTATAGGGAATAGCAGTCCCTGTGTATATTGTAGGGAATAGCAGTCCCTGTGTATATTATAGAGAATAGCAGTCCCTGTGTATATCATAGGGAATAGCAGTCCCTGTGTACATTATAGAGAATAGCAGTCCCTGTGTATATTGTAGGGAATAGCAGTCCCTGTGTATATTATAGAGAATAGCAGTCCCTGTGTATATTGTAGGGAATAGCAGTCCCTGTGTATATTATAGAGAATAGCAGTACCTGTGTATATCATAGGGAATAGCAGTCCCTGTGTACATTATAGAGAATAGCAGTCCCTGTGTATATTGTAGGGAATAGCAGTCCCTGTGTATATTATAGAGAATAGCAGTCCCTGTGTATATTGTAGGGAATAGCAGGCCCTGTGTATATTATAGAGAATAGCAGTCCCTGTGTATATTATAGGGAATAGCAGTCCCTGTGTATATTGTAGGGAATAGCAGTCCCTGTGTATATTATAGAGAATAGCAGTCCCTGTGTATATCATAGGGAATAGCAGTCCCTGTGTATATTATAGAGAATAGCAGTCCCTGTGTATATTATAGAGAATATCAGCCCCTGTGTATATTATAGAGAATAGCAGTCCCTGTGTATATTATAGAGAATATCAGCCCCTGTGTATATTATAGAGAATAGCAGTCCCTGTGTATATTATAGAGAATAGCAGTCCCTGTGTATATTGTAGAGAATAGCAGTCCCTGTGTATATTATAGAGAATAGCAGTCCCTGTGTATATTATAGAGAATAGAGTCCCTGTGTATATTATAGAGAATAGCAGTCCTTGTGTATATTATAGAGAATAGCAGTCCCTGTGTATATTATAGAGAATAGCAGTCCCTGTGTATATTATAGGGAATAGCAGCCCCTGTGTATATCATAGAGAATAGCAGTCCCTGTGTATATTATAGAGAATAGCAGTCCCTGTGTATATTATAGAGAATAGCAGTCCCTGTGTATATTATAGAGAATAGCAGTCCCTGTGTATATTATAGAGAATAGCAGTCCTTGTGTATATTATAGAGAATAGCAGCCCCTGTGTATATTATAGGGAATAGCAGTCCCTGTGTATATTATAGAGAATAGCAGTCCCTGTGTATATTATAGGGAATAGCAGTCCCTGTGTATATTATAGGGAAAAGCAGCCTGTGTATATTAAAGAGAATAGCAGTCCCTGTGTATATTGTATGGAATAGCAGCCCCTGTGTATATGAAAGAGAACAGCAGTCCTTGTGCCTATTAGGGAATAGCAACACCTGTGTACATTACAGGGAACAGCAGTCCCTGTGTATATTAAAGAGAACAGCAGTCCCTGTGTACATTACAGGGAATAGCAGTCCCTGTTTATATTATAGAGAATAGCAGCCCCTGTGTATATTATAGAGAATAGCAGTCACTGTGTATATTATAGGGAATAGCAGTCCCTGTGGAAATTACAGGGAATAGCAGTCCCTGTGTATATTATAGAGATTAGCAGTCCCTGTGTATATTATAGGGAATAGCAGTCCCTGTGTATATTATGGAGAATAGCAGTCCCTGTGTATATTATAGACAATAGCAGTCCCTGTGTATATTATCGAGAATAGCAGTCCCTGTGTATATTATAGGGAATAGCAGTCCCTGTGTATATTATAGAGAATAGCAGTCCCTGTGTATATTATAGAGAATAGCAGTCCTTGTGTAGATTATAGAGAATAGCAGCCCTGTGTATATGAAAGGGAATAGCAGCCCCTGTGTATATTATAGAGAATAGCAGTCCCTGTGTATATTATAGAGAATAGCAGTCCCTGTGTATATTATAGGGAATAGCAGCCTGTGTATATTATAGAGAATAACAGTCCCTCTGTATATTATAGGGAAAAGCAGCCAGTGTATATTATAGACAATAGCAGTCCCTGTGTATATTATAGGGACTAGCAGTCCCTGTGTATATTATAGGGAATAGCAGTCCCTGTGCATATTATAGAAAATAGCAGTCCCTGTGTATATTATAAAAAATAGCGGTCCCTGTGTATATTATAGAGAATAGCAGTCCCTGTGTATATTATAGAGAATAGCAGACCCTGTGAATATTATAGAGAATAGCAGTCCCTGTGTATATTATAGAGAATAGCAGCCCCTGTGTATATTATAGAGAATAGCAGCCCCTGTGTATATTATAGAGAATAGCAGTCTCTGTGTATATTATAGAGAAGAGCCGTCCCTGTGTATATTATAGAGAATAGCAGTCCCTGTGTATATTTTTGAGAATAGCAGCCCCTGTGTATATTATAGAGAATAGCAGTCCCTGTGTATATTATAGAGAATAGCAGTCCCTGTGTATATGATAGAGAATAGCAGCCCCTGTGCATATTACAAGGAATAGCAGCCTGTGTATATTATAGAGAATAGCAGTCCCTGTGTATATTATAGGGAATAGCAGTCCCTGTGTATATTATAGAGAACAGCAGTCCCTGTGTATATTATAGAGAATAGCAGTCCCTGTGTATATTATAGACAATAGCAGCCCCTGTGTATATTATAGGGAATAGCAGTCACTGTGTATATTATAGGGAATAGCAGCCTGTGCATATCATAGAGAATAGCAGTCCGGGTGTTTATTATAGAGAATAGCAGTCCCTGTGTATATTGTAGAGAATAGCAGTCCCTGTGTATATTAAAGAGAATAGCAGTCCCTGTGTATATTGTAGAGAAAAGCAGTCCCTGTGTATATTATAGGGAATAGCAGCCTGTGTATGTTACAGACAATAGCAGTCCTTGTGTATATTATAGAGAATAGCAGCCTGTGTATATTATAGGGAATAGCAGTCCCTGTGTATATTATAGAGAATAGCAGCCCCTGTGTTTTTTATAGACAATAGCAGCCCCTGTGTGTATTATAGAGAATAGCAGTCCCTGTGTATATTACTGACAATTGCAGTCCCTGTGTATATTATAGGGAATAGCAGTCCCTGGGAATATTATAGAGAACAGCAGTCCCTGTGTATATGATAGGGAACAGCAGCCTGTGTATATTGTAGACAATAGCAGTCCCTGTGTGCATTATAGCGAATAGCAGTCCCTGTGTATATTATAGAGAATAGCAGTCCCTGTGTATATTATAGGGAATAGCAGTCCCTGTGTATATTATAGAGAATCGCAGTCCCTGTGTATATTACAGAGAATAGCAGTCCCTGTGTATATTACAGAGAATAGCAGTCCCTGTGTATATTATAGACAATAGCAGTCCCTGTGTATATTGGAGGGAATAGCAGTCCCTGTGTATATTATAGAGAATAGCAGTCCCTGTGTATATTATAGACAATAGCAGTCCCTGTGTATATTATAGACAATAGCAGTCCCTGTGTATATTATAGAGAATAGCAGTCCCTGTGTATATTATAGAGAAAAGCAGTCCCTGTGTATATTATACGGAATAGCAGCCTGTGTATGTTACAGACAATAGCAGTCCCTGTGTATATTATAGAGAATAGTAGTCCTTGTGTATATTAGGGAATAGCAACACCTGTGTACATTACAGGGAATAGCAGTCCCTGTGTATATTAAAGAGAACAGCAGTCCCTGTGTACATTACAGGGAATAGCAGTCCCTGTTTATATTATAGAGAGTCGCAGCCCCTGTGTATATTATAGAGAATAGCAGTCACTGTGTATATTATAGGGAATAGCAGCCTGTGTATATTATAGAAAATAGCAGTCCCTGTGTATATTATAGGGAATAGCAGCTCCTGTGTATATTATAGGGAATAGAAGTCCCTGTGTATATTGTAGAAAATAGCAGACGCTGTGTATATTATAGGGAATAGAAGTCCCTGTGTATATTATAGAAAATAGCATCGCATGTGTATATTATAGGGAATAGCAGTCCCTGTGTATATTATACAAAATAGCAGTCCCTGTGTATATTATAGGGACGAGCATTCCCGTGTATATTATAGGGAATAGCAGTCCCTGTGTATATTATAGAGAATAACATCCCCTGTGAATATTATAGAGAATAGCAGTCCCTGTGTATCTTATGGAGAATAGCAGTCCCTGTGTATATTATAGAGAATAGCAGCCCCTGTGTATATTATAGAGAATAGCAGTCCCTGTGTATATTATAGAGAATAGCAGCCCCTGTGCATATTGTAGAGAATAGCAGTCCCTGTGTATATTAAAGAGAATAGCAGTCCCTGTGTATATTATAGACAATAGCAGCCCATGTGTATATTATAGAGAATTGCAGTCCCTGTGTATATTATAGGGAATAGCAGTCCCTGTGTATGTTATAGAGAATAGCAGTCCCTGTGTCTATTATAGAGAATAGCAGTCCCTGTGTATATTATAGGGAATAGCAGTCCCTGTGTATATTATAGAGAATAGCAGTCCCTGTGTATATTATAGGGAACAGCAGCCTGTGTATATTATAGACAATAGCAGACCCTGTGTATATTATAGAGAATAGCAGTCCCTGTGTATATTATAGGGAATAGCAGTCCCTGTGTATATTATAGACAATAGCAGCCCCTGTGTCTATTATAGAGAATAGCAGCCCCTGTGTATATTATAGAGAATAGCAGTCTCTGTGTCTATTATAGAGAATAGCAGCCCCTGTGTATATAATAGACAATAGCACTCCCTGTGTATATTATAGACAATAGCAGCCCCTGTGTATATTATAGAGAATAGCAGTCTCTGTGTATATTATAGAGAAGAGCCGTCCCTGTGTATATTATAGAGAATAGCAGTCCCTGTGTATATTACAGGGAATAGCAGTCCCTGTGTATATCAGAGAGATTGGCAGTCCCTGTGTATATTATAGAGAATAGCAGCCGCTGTGTATATTATAGGGAATAGCAGCCTGTGTATATTATAGAGAATAACAGTCCCTCTGTATATTATAGGGAAAAGCAGCCAGTGTATATTATAGACAATAGCAGTCCCTGTGTATATTATAGGGACTAGCAGTCCCTGTGTATATTATAGGGAATAGCAGTCCCTGTGCATATTATAGAAAATAGCAGTCCCTGTGTATATTATAAAAAATAGCGGTCCCTGTGTATATTATAGAGAATAGCAGTCCCTGTGTATATTATAGAGAATAGCAGACCCTGTGAATATTATAGAGAACAGCAGTCCCTGTGTATATTATGGAGAATAGCAGTCCCTGTGTATATTATAGAGAATAGCAGCCCCTGTGTATATTATAGAGAATAGCAGCCCCTGTGTATATTATAGAGAATAGCAGTCTCTGTGTATATTATAGAGAAGAGCCGTCCCTGTGTATATTATAGAGAATAGCAGTCCCTGTGTATATGATAGAGAATAGCAGCCCCTGTGTATATTACAAGGAATAGCAGCCTGTGTATATTATAGATAATAGCAGTCCCTGTGTATATTATAGAGAATAGCAGTCCCTGTGTATATTATAGGGAATAGCAGTCCCTGTGTCTATTATAGGGAATAGCAGTCCCAGTGTATATTATAGAGAATAGCAGTCCCTGTGTATATTATAG
The DNA here is from genome assembly GCF_044704955.1 of Pristiophorus japonicus. Lineage (NCBI taxonomy): Eukaryota > Metazoa > Chordata > Chondrichthyes > Pristiophoridae > Pristiophorus > Pristiophorus japonicus. The sequence continues at coordinate 402,216 of NW_027253391.1, forward strand.
GGAATAGCAGTCCCTGTGTATATTATAGAGAACAGCAGTCCCTGTGTATATTATAGAGAATAGCAGTCCCTGTGTATATTATAGACAATAGCAGCCCCTGTGTATATTATAGGGAATAGCAGTCACTGTGTATATTATAGGGAATAGCAGCCTGTGCATATCATAGAGAATAGCAGTCCGGGTGTTTATTATAGACAATAGCAGTCCCTGTGTATATTGTAGAGAATAGCAGTCCCTGTGTATATTAAAGAGAATAGCAGTCCCTGTGTATATTATAGAGAAAAGCAGTCCCTGTGTATATTATAGGGAATAGCAGCCTGTGTATGTTACAGACAATAGCAGTCCTTGTGTATATTATAGAGAATAGCAGCCTGTGTATATTATAGGGAATTGCAGTCCCTGTGTATATTATAGAGAATAGCAGTCCCTCTGTATATTATAGAGAATAGCAGTCCCTGTGTATATTATAGAGAATAGCAGCCCCTGTGTTTTTTATAGACAATAGCAGCCCCTGTGTGTATTATAGAGAATAGCAGTCCCTGTGTATATTATTGACAATAGCAGTCCCTGTGTATATTATAGGGAATAGCAGTCCCTGGGAATATTATAGAGAACAGCAGTCCCTGTGTATATGATAGGGAACAGCAGCCTGTGTATATTGTAGACAATAGCAGTCCCTGTGTATATTATAGAGAATAGCAGTCCCTGTGTATATTATAGGGAATAGCAGTCCCTGTGTATATTATAGACAATAGCAGCTACTGTGTTTATTATAGAGAATAGCCGTCCCTGTATATATTATAGAGAATAGCAGTCCCTGTGTGTATTATAGGGAATAGCAGTCCCTGTGTATATCATAGAGAATCGCAGTCCCTGTGTATATTACAGAGAATAGCAGTCCCTGTATATATTACAGAGAATAGCAGTCCCTGTGTATATTATAGACAATAGCAGCCCCTGTGTATATTATAGACAATAGCAGTCCCTGTGTATATTGTAGGGAATAGCAGTCCCTGTGTATATTATAGAGAATAGCAGTCCCTGTGTATATTATAGACAATAGCAGTCCCTGTGTATATTATAGACAATAGCAGTCCCTGTGTATATTATAGGGAATAGCAGTCCCTGTGTATATTATAGAGAATAGCAGCCTGTGTATATTATAGGGAATAGCAGTCCCTGTGTATATTATAGAGAATAGCAGCCCCTGTGTATATTATAGAGAATAGCAGCCCCTGTGTATATTATGGAGAATAGCAGTCCCCTGTGTATATTATAGGGAATAGCAGTCCCTGTGTATATTATAGAGAATAGCAGTCCCTGTGTATATTATAGAGAATAGCAGTACCTGTGTATATTATAGAGAATAGCAGTCACTGTGTATATTATAGGGAATAGCAGTCCCTGTGTACATTACAGGGAATAGCAGTCCCTGCGTACATTACAGGGAATAGCAGTCCCTATGTACATTACAGGGAATAGCAGTCCCTGTGTATATTATAGAGAATAGCAGTCCCTGTGTATATTATAGGGAATAGCAGTCCCTGTGTATATTATAGAGAATAGCAGTCCCTGTGTATATTATAGGGAATCGCAGTCCCTGTGTATATTATAGAGAATAGCAGCCCCTGTGTATATTATAGGGAATAGCAGTCCCTGTGTATATTATAGAGAATAGCAGTCCCTGTGTATATTATAGGGAATAGCAGTCCCTGTGTATATTGTAGGGAATAGCAGTCCCTGTGTATATTATAGGGAATAGCAGCCTGTGTATATTAAAGAGAACAGCAGTCCCTGTGTATATTAAAATGAATAGCAGTTCCTGTGTATATTATAGGGAATAGCAGCCCCTGTGTATATTAAAGAGAACAGCAGTCCTTGTGTATATTAGGGAATAGCAACACCTGTGTACATTATAGACAATAGCAGCCCCTGTGTATATTATAGGGAATAGCAGTCCCTGTGTATATAATAGACAATAGCACTCCCTGTGTATATTATAGACAATAGCAGCCCCTGTGTATATTATAGAGAATAGCAGTCCCTGTGTATAGAATAGAGAATAGCAGCCCCTATGTATAGTATAGGGAATAGCAGTCCCTGTGTATATTATAGGGAATAGCAGTCCCTGTGTATATTATAGGGAATAGCAGTCCCTGTGTATATTATAGAGAATAGCAGCCCCTGTGTATATTATAGGGAATAGCAGTCACTGTGTATATTATAGGGAATAGCAGCCTGTGCATATCAAAGAGAATAGCAGTCCGGGTGTTTATTATAGAGAATAGCAGTCCCTGTGTATATTGTAGAGAATAGCAGTCCCTGTGTATATTAAAGAGAATAGCAGTCCCTGTGTATATTATAGAGAAAAGCAGTCCCTGTGTATATTATAGGGAATAGCAGCCTGTGTATGTTACAGACAATAGCAGTCCCTGTGTATATTATAGAGAATAGCAGCCTGTGTATATTATAGGGAATAGCAGTCCCTGTGTATATTATAGAGAATAGCAGTCCCTGTGTATATTATAGAGAATAGCATTCCCTGTGTATATTATAGAGAATAGCAGCCCCTGTGTTTTTTATAGACAATAGCAGCCCCTGTGTGTATTATAGAGAATAACATTCCCTGTGTATATTATTGACAATAGCAGTCCCTGTGTATATTATAGGGAATAGCAGTCCCTGGGAATATTATAGAGAACAGCAGTCCCTGTGTATATGATAGGAAACAGCAGCCTGTGTATATTGTAGACAATAGCAGTCCCTGTGTATATTATAGAGAATAGCAGTCCCTGTGTATATTATAGGGAATAGCAGTCCCTGTGTATATTATAGACAATAGCAGCTACTGTGTTTATTATAGAGAATAGCCGTCCCTGTATATATTATAGAGAATAGCAGTCCCTGTGTATATTATAGAGAATAGCAGTCCCTGTGTATATTATAGGGAATAGCAGTCCCTCTGTATATTATAGAGAATCGCAGTCCCTGTGTATATTACAGAGAATAGCAGTCCCTGTGTATATTATAGACAATAGCAGCCCCTGTGTATATTATAGACAATAGCAGTCCCTGTGTATATTGTAGGGAATAGCAGTCCCTGTGTATATTATAGAGAATAGCAGTCCCTGTGTATATTATAGACAATAGCAGTCCCTGTGTATATTATAGACAATAGCAGTCCCTGTGTATATGATAGAGAATAGCAGTCCCTGTGTATATTATAGGGAATAGCAGTCCCTGTGTATATTATAGAGAATAGCAGCCTGTGTATATTATAGGGAATAGCAGTCCCTGTGTATATTATAGGGAATAGCAGTCCCTGTGTATATTATAGAGAATAGCAGTCCCTGTGTATATTATAGGGAATAGCAGTCCCTGTGTATATTATAGAGAATAGCAGTCCCTGTGTATATTATAGAGTATAGCAGCCCCTGTGTATATTATGGAGAATAGCAGTCCCCTGTGTATATTATAGAGAATAGCAGTCCCTGTGTATATTATAGAGAATAGCAGTCCCTGTGTATATTATAGAGAATAGCAGTACCTGTGTATATTATAGAGAATAGCAGTCACTGTGTACATTACAGGGAATAGCAGTCCCTGCGTACATTACAGAAAATAGCAGTCCCTGTGTACATTACAGGGAATAGCAGTCCCTGTGTATATTATAGAGAATAGCAGTCCCTGTGTATATTATAGGGAATAGCAGTCCCTGTGTATATTATAGAGAATAGCAGTCACTGTGTATATTATAGGGAATAGCAGTCCCTGTGTACATTACAGGGAATAGCAGTCCCTGCGTACATTACAGAAAATAGCAGTCCCTGTGTACATTACAGGGAATAGCAGTCCCTGTGTATATTAAAGAGAACAGCAGTCCTTGTGTATATTAGGGAATAGCAACACCTGTGTACATTACAGGGAATAGCAGTCCCTGTGTATATTAAAGAGAACAGCATTCCCAGTGTACATTACAGGGAATAGCAGTCCCTGTGTATATTATAGAGAATAGCAGCCCCTGTGTATATTATAGAGAATAGCAGTCACTGTGTATATTATAGGGAATAGCAGTCCCTGTGTACATTACAGGGAATAGCAGTCCCTGTGTATATTATAGAGAATAGCAGTCCCTGTGTATATTATAGGGAATAGCAGTCCCTGTGTATATTATAGAGAATAGCAGTCCCTGTGTATATTATAGAGAATAGCAGCCGCTGTGTATATTATAGAGAATAGCAGTCCCTGTGTATATTATAGGGAATAGCAGTCCCTGTGTATATTATAGGGAATAGCAGTCCCTGTGTATATTATAGAGAATAGCAGTCCCTGTGTATATTATAGAGAATAGCAGCCCCTGTGTATATTATAGACAATAGCAGTCCCTGTGTATATTATAGAGAAAAGCAGCCCCTGTGTATATTATAGAGAATAGCAGCCTGTGTATAGTATAGAGAATAGCAGTCCCTGTGTATTTTATAGGGAATAGCAGTCCCTGTGTATATTGTAGGGAATAGCAGTCCCTGTGCATATTATAGAGAATAGCAGCCCCTGTGTATATTATAGAGAATAGCAGCCCCTGTGTATATTATAGAGAATAGCAGCCCCTGTGTATATTATAGAGAATAGCAGCCCCTGTGTATATTATAGGGAATAGCAGTCCCTGTGTATATTATAGGGAATAGCAGCCTGTGTATATTATAGACAATAGCAGTCCCTGTGTAAATTATAGAGAATAGCAGTCCCTGTGTATATTATAGGGAATAGCAGTCCCTGTGTATATTATAGACAATAGCAGTCCCTGTGTATTTTAGAGAGAATAGCAGTCCCTGTGCATATTATAGACAATAGCAGTCCCTGTGTATATTATAGAGAATAGCAGTCCCTGTGTATATTATAGGGAATAGCAGTCCCTGTGTATATTATAGAGAATAGCAGTCCCTGTGTATATTATAAATAGCAGTCCCTGTGCATTTTATAGAGAATAGCAGTCCCTGTGCATATTATAGAGAATAGCAGCCCCTGTGTATATTATAGAGAATAGCAGCCTCTGTGTATATTATAGAGAATAGCAGTCACTGTGTATATTTTCGAGAATAGCAGCCCCTGTGTATTTTATAAAGAATAGCAGCCCCTGTGTATATTATAGAGAATAGCAGCCCCTGTGTATATTATAGAGAATAGCAGTCCCTGTGCATATTATAGAGAATAGCAGTCCTGTGTCTATTATAGGGAATAGCAGCCTGTGCATATAATAAACAATAGCAGTCCCTGTGCATATTATAGAGAATAGCAATCCCTGTGTATATTATAGGGAATAGCAGTCCCTGTGTATATTATAGGGAATAGCAGTCCCTGTGTATATTATAGAGAATAGCAGTCCCTGTGTATATTATAGAGAATAGCAGCCCCTGTGTATATTATAGACAATAGCAGTCCCTGTGTATATTATAGAGAAAAGCAGCCCCTGTGTATATTATAGAGAATAGCAGCCTGTGTATAGTATAGAGAATGGCAGTCCCTGTGTATTTTATAGGGAATAGCAGTCCCTGTGTATATTGTAGGGAATAGCAGTCCCTGTGCATATTATAGAGAATAGCAGCCCCTGTGTATATTATAGAGAATAGCAGCCCCTGTGTGTATTATAGAGAATAGCAGCCCCTGTGTATATTATAGGGAATAGCAGTCCCTGTGTATATTATAGGGTATAGCAGTCCCTGTGTATATTATATGGAATAGCAGTCCCTGTGTAAATTATAGAGAATAGCAGTCCCTGTGTATTTAATAGGGAATAGCAGTCCCTGTGTATATTATAGACAATAGCAGTCCCTGTGTATTTTAGAGAGAATAGCAGTCCCTGTGCATATTATAGACAATAGCAGTCCCTGTGTATATTATAGAGAATAGCAGCCCCTGTGTATATTATAGAGAATAGCAGCCCCTGTGTATATTGTAGAAAATAGCAGCCCCTGTGTATATTATCGAAAATAGAACCCGCTGTGTATATTATAGAATATAGCAGTCCCTGTGTATATTATAGGGAATAGCATTCCCTGTGTATATTATAGAGAATAGCAGTCCCTGTGTATATTATAGAGAACTGCAGTCCCTGGGAATATTATAGAGAACAGCAGTCCCTGTGTATATGATAGGGAACAGCAGCCTGTGTATATTATAGAGAATAGCAGTCCCTGTGTATATTATAGAGAATCGCAGTCCCTGTGTATATTACAGAGAATAGCAGTCCCTGTGTATATTATAGACAATAGCAGCCCCTGTGTATATTATAGACAATAGCAGTTCCTGTGTATATTGTAGGGAATAGCAGTCCCTGTGTATATTATAGAGAATAGCAGTCCCTGTGTATATTATAGACAATAGCAGTCCCTGTGTATATTATAGACAATAGCAGTCCCTGTGTATATGATAGAGAATGGCAGTCCCTGTGTATATTATAGGGAATAGCAGTCCCTGTGTATATTATAGAGAATAGCAGCCTGTGTATATTATAGGGAATAGCAGTCCCTGTGTATATTATAGGGAATAGCAGTCCCTGTGTATATTATAGAGAATAGCAGCCTGTGTATATTATAGGGAATAGCAGTCGCTGTGTATATTATAGGGAATAGCAGTCCCTGTGTATATTATAGAGAATAGCAGCCCCTGTGTATATTATAGAGAATAGCAGCCCCTGTGTATATTATGGAGAATAGCAGTCCCCTGTGTATATTATAGGGAATAGCAGTCCCTGTGTATATTATAGAGAATAGCAGTCCCTGTGTATATTATAGAGAATAGCAGCCCCTGTGTATATTATAGACAATAGCAGTCCCTGTGTATATTATAGAGAAAAGCAGCCCCTGTGTATATTATAGAGAATAGCAGCCTGTGTATAGTATAGAGAATAGCAGTCCCTGTGTATTTTATAGGGAATAGCAGTCCCTGTGTATATTGTAGGGAATAGCAGTCCCTGTGCATATTATAGAGAATAGCAGCCCCTGTGTATATTATAGAGAATAGCAGCCCCTGTGTATATTATAGAGAATAGCAGCCCCTGTGTATATTATAGAGAATAGCAGCCCCTGTGTATATTATAGGGAATAGCAGTCCCTGTGTATATTATAGGGAATAGCAGCCTGTGTATATTATAGACAATAGCAGTCCCTGTGTAAATTATAGAGAATAGCAGTCCCTGTGTATATTATAGGGAATAGCAGTCCCTGTGTATATTATAGACAATAGCAGTCCCTGTGTATTTTAGAGAGAATAGCAGTCCCTGTGCATATTATAGACAATAGCAGTCCCTGTGTATATTATAGAGAATAGCAGTCCCTGTGTATATTATAGGGAATAGCAGTCCCTGTGTATATTATAGAGAATAGCAGTCCCTGTGTATATTATAAATAGCAGTCCCTGTGCATTTTATAGAGAATAGCAGTCCCTGTGCATATTATAGAGAATAGCAGCCCCTGTGTATATTATAGAGAATAGCAGCCTCTGTGTATATTATAGAGAATAGCAGTCACTGTGTATATTTTCGAGAATAGCAGCCCCTGTGTATTTTATAAAGAATAGCAGCCCCTGTGTATATTATAGAGAATAGCAGCCCCTGTGTATATTATAGAGAATAGCAGTCCCTGTGCATATTATAGAGAATAGCAGTCCTGTGTCTATTATAGGGAATAGCAGCCTGTGCATATAATAAACAATAGTAGTCCCTGTGCATATTATAGAGAATAGCAATCCCTGTGTATATTATAGGGAATAGCAGTCCCTGTGTATATTATAGGGAATAGCAGTCCCTGTGTATATTATAGAGAATAGCAGTCCCTGTGTATATTATAGAGAATAGCAGCCCCTGTGTATATTATAGACAATAGCAGTCCCTGTGTATATTATAGAGAAAAGCAGCCCCTGTGTATATTATAGGGAATAGCAGCCTGTGTATAGTATAGAGAATGGCAGTCCCTGTGTATTTTATAGGGAATAGCAGTCCCTGTGTATATTGTAGGGAATAGCAGTCCCTGTGCATATTATAGAGAATAGCAGCCCCTGTGTATATTATAGAGAATAGCAGCCCCTGTGTGTATTATAGAGAATAGCAGCCCCTGTGTATATTATAGGGAATAGCAGTCCCTGTGTATATTATAGGGTATAGCAGTCCCTGTGTATATTATATGGAATAGCAGTCCCTGTGTAAATTATAGAGAATAGCAGTCCCTGTGTATATTATAGGGAATAGCAGTCCCTGTGTATATTATAGACAATAGCAGTCCCTGTGTATTTTAGAGAGAATAGCAGTCCCTGTGCATATTATAGACAATAGCAGTCCCTGTGTATATTATAGAGAATAGCAGCCCCTGTGTATATTATAGAGAATAGCAGCCCCTGTGTATATTGTAGAAAATAGCAGCCCCTGTGTATATTATCGAAAATAGAACCCGCTGTGTATATTATAGAATATAGCAGTCCCTGTGTATATTATAGGGAATAGCAGTCCCTGTGTATATTATAGAGAATAGCAGTCCCTGTGTATATTATAGAGAACTGCAGTCCCTGGGAATATTATAGAGAACAGCAGTCCCTGTGTATATGATAGGGAACAGCAGCCTGTGTATATTATAGAGAATAGCAGTCCCTGTGTATATTATAGAGAATCGCAGTCCCTGTGTATATTACAGAGAATAGCAGTCCCTGTGTATATTATAGACAATAGCAGCCCCTGTGTATATTATAGACAATAGCAGTTCCTGTGTATATTGTAGGGAATAGCAGTCCCTGTGTATATTATAGAGAATAGCAGTCCCTGTGTATATTATAGACAATAGCAGTCCCTGTGTATATTATAGACAATAGCAGTCCCTGTGTATATGATAGAGAATGGCAGTCCCTGTGTATATTATAGGGAATAGCAGTCCCTGTGTATATTATAGAGAATAGCAGCCTGTGTATATTATAGGGAATAGCAGTCCCTGTGTATATTATAGGGAATAGCAGTCCCTGTGTATATTATAGAGAATAGCAGCCTGTGTATATTATAGGGAATAGCAGTCGCTGTGTATATTATAGGGAATAGCAGTCCCTGTGTATATTATAGAGAATAGCAGCCCCTGTGTATATTATAGAGAATAGCAGCCCCTGTGTATATTATGGAGAATAGCAGTCCCCTGTGTATATTATAGGGAATAGCAGTCCCTGTGTATATTATAGAGAATAGCAGTCCCTGTGTATATTATAGGGAATAGCAGTCCCTGTGTATATTATAGAGAATAGCAGTCCCTGTGTATATTATAGAGAATAGCAGCCGCTGTGTATATTATAGAGAATAGCAGTCCCTGTGTATATTATAGGGAATAGCAGTCCCTGTGTATATTATAGAGAATAGCAGCCCCTGTGTATATTATAGAGAATAGCAGTCCCTGTGTATATTATAGAGAATAGCAGTCCCTGTGTATATTATAGGGAATAGCAGTCCCTGTGTATATTATAGGGAATAGCAGTCCCTGTGTATATTATAGAGAATAGCAGTCCCTGTGTATATTATAGAGAATAGCAGCCCCTGTGTATATTATAGACAATAGCAGTCCCTGTTATGAGAGGTGAGAGGGGAGCGACCTGTCAAAAGCCCAGCGGGAGATCGAGAGCCAGCGGCAGTTGGTGAGAGGGGAGCGGCCTATAAAGGCGACCGGTGCAGCTACAGCGGGAGAGAAAGCAAAATAGAAGTAATCAAAAAGTGACGTCACAGCCAATGGGGTAAGTGATTGGCTGGTGTTGGGTGAGTAGCTTTTCTTTTATTTTTTATATCAGTAAGTGAACTATAACATTGTTATTACCAATTTAAGGGTATCTAAGGTTAAGACATGGCAGGAGAGCTCAGTCATGTGATATGCTCCTCCTGTACCATGTGGGAACTCGGGGACACTTCCGGTGTCCCTGACGATTACGTGTGTGGGAAGTGTATCCACCTCGAGCTCTTGACGGTCCGCGTTGCAGAATTGGAGCTGAAGGTGGATTCACTCTGGAGCATCCACGATGCTGAGAATGACGTGAGTATCACGTGTAGTGAGTTGGTCTTACCGCAGGAGAAGGGTCCACAGCCAGATATGGAATGGAAGACCAACAGGAAGAGCAGTGCAAGAAAGATAGTGCAGGAGTCCCCTGTGGTCATCCCCCTGCAAAACAGATACACTGCTTTGAGTACTGTTGGGGAGGATGACTCATCAGGGGAGGGCAGCAGCAGCCAAGTTCATGGCACCGTAGGTGGCTCTGCTGCAAAGGAGGGCAGGAAAAAGAGTGGGAGCGCGATAGTGATAGGGGATTCGATGGTGAGGGGAATAGATAGGCGTTTCTGCGGACGCAACCGAGACTCCAGGATGGTATGTTGCCTCCCTGGTGCAAGGGTCAAGGATGTCTCGGAGCGGGTGCAGGACATTCTGAAATGGGAGGGAGAACAGCCAGTTGTCGTGGTGCACATTGGTACCAACGACATAGGTAAAAAAAGGGATGAGGTCCTACGAAAAGAATTTAAGGAGCTAGGAGCTAAATTAAAAAGTAGGACCTCAAAAGTAGTAATCTCGGGATTGCTACCAGTGCCACGTGCTAGTCAGAGTAGGAATCGCAGGATAGCGCAGATGAATACATGGCTTGAGCAGTGGTGCAGCAGGGAGGGATTCAAATTCTTGGGGCATTGGAACCGGTTCTGGGGGAGGTGGGACCAGTACAAACCGGACGGTCTGCACCTGGGCAGGTCCGGAACCAATGTCCTAGGGGGAGTGTTTGCTAGTGCTGTTGGGGAGGAGTTAAACTAATATTGCAGGGGGATGGGAACCTATACAGGGAGACAGAGGGAGACAAAAAGGAAGCAAAAGCAAAAGACAGAAAGGAGATGAGGAAAAGTGGAGGGCAGAGAAACCCAAGGCAAAGAACAAAAAGGGCCACTGTACAGCAAAATTCTAAAAGGACAAAGGGTGTTAAAAAAACAAGCCTGAAGGCTTTGTGTCTTAATGCAAGGAGTATCCGCAATAAGGTGGATGAATTAATTGTGCAAATAGATGTTAACAAATATGATGTGATTGGGATTACGGAGACGTGGCTCCAGGATGATCAGGGCTGGGAACTCAACATCCAGGGGTATTCAACATTCAGGAAGGATAGAATAAAAGGAAAAGGAGGTGGGGTAGCATTACTGGTTAAAGAGGAGATTAATGCAATAGTTAGGAAAGACATTAGCTTGGATGATGTGGAATCTATATGGGTGGAGCTGCAGAACACTAAAGGGCAAAAATCGTTAGTGGGAGTTGTGTACAGACCTCCAAACAGTAGTAGTGATGTTGGGGAGGGCATCAAACAGGAAATTAGGAGTGCATGCAATAAAGGTGCAGCAGTTATAATGGGTGACTTTAATATGCACATAGATTGGGCTAGCCAAACTGGAAGCAATACGGTGGAGGAGGATTTCCTGGAATGCATAAGGGATGGTTTTCTAGACCAATATGTCGAGGAACCAACTAGGGGGGAGGCCATCTTAGACTGGGTGTTGTGTAATGAGAGAGGATTAATTAGCAATCTCATTGTGCGAGGCCCCTTGGGGAAGAGTGACCATAATATGGTGGAATTCTGCATTAGGATGGAGAATGAAACAGTTAATTCAGAGACCATGGTCCAGAACTTAAAGAAGGGTAACTTTGAAGGTATGAGGCATGAATTGGCTAAGATAGATTGGCTAATGATACTTAAGGGGTTGACTGTGGATGGGCAATGGCAGACATTTAGAGAACGCATGGATGAATTACAACAATTGTACATTCCTGTCTGGCATAAAAATAAAAAAGGGAAGGTGGCTCAACCGTGGCTATCAAGGGAAATCAGGGATAGTATTAAAGCCAAGGAAGTGGCATACAAATTGGCCAGAAATAGCAGCGAACCTGAGGACTGGGAGAAATTTAGAACTCAGCAGAGGAGGACAAAGGGTTTGATTAGGGCAGGGAAAATGGAGTACGAGAAGAAGCTTGCAGGGAACATTAAGGCGGATTGCAAAAGTTTCTATAGGTATGTAAAGAGAAAGAGGTTAGTAAAAACAAACGTAGGTCCCCTGCAGTCAGAATCAGGGGAAGTCATAACGGGGAACAAAGAAATGGCAGACCAATTGAACAAGTACTTTGGTTCAGTATTCACTAAGGAGGACACAAACAACCTTCCGGATATAAAAGTGGTCAGAGGGTCTATTAAAGAGGAGGAACTGAGGGAAATCTTTATTAGTCGGGAAATTGTGTTGGGGAAATTGATGGGATTGAAGGCCGATAAATCCCCAGGGCCTGATGGACTGCATCCCAGAGTACTTAAGGAGGTGGCCTTGGAAATAGCGGATGCATTGACAGTCATTTTCCAACATTCCATTGACTCTGGATCAGTTCCTATCGAGTGGAGGGTAGCCAATGTAACCCCACTTTTTAAAAAAGGAGGGAGAGAGAAAACAGGGAATTATAGACCGGTCAGCCTGACCTCAGTAGTGGGTAAAATGATGGAATCAATTATTAAGGATGTCATAGCAGCGCATTTGGAAAATGGTGACATGATAGGTCCAAGTCAGCATGGATTTGTAAAAGGGAGATCATGCTTGACAAATCTTCTGGAATTTTTTGAGGATGTTTCCAATAAAGTGGACAAAGGAGTACCAGTTGATGTGGTATATTTGGACTTTCAGAAGGCTTTCGACAAGGTCCCACACAGGAGATTAATGTGCAAAGTTAAAGCACATGGGATTGGGGGTAGTGTGCTGACGTGGATTGAGAACTGGTTGTCAGACAGGAAGCAAAGAGTAGGAGTAAATGGGTACTTTTCGGAATGGCAGGCAGTGACTAGTGGGGTACCGCAGGGTTCTGTGCTGGGGCCCCAGCTGTTTACATTATACATTAATGATTTAGACGAAGGGATTAAATGTAGTATCTCCAAATTTGCGGATGACACTAAGTTGGGTGGCAGTGTGAGCTGCGAGGAGGATGCTATGAGGCTACAGAGTGACTTGGATAGGTTAGGTGAGTGGGCAAATGCGTGGCAGATGAAGTATAATGTGGATAAATGTGAGGTTATCCACTTTGGTGGTAAAAACAGAGAGACAGACTATTATCTGAATGGTGACAGATTAGGAAAAGGGAAGGTGCAACGAGACCTGGGTGTCATGGTACATCAGTCATTGAAGGTTGGCATGCAGGTACAGCAGGCGGTTAAGAAAGCAAATGGCATGTTGGCCTTCATAGCGAGGGGATTTGAGTATAGGGGCAGGGAGGTGTTGCTACAGTTGTACAGGGCCTTGGTGAGGCCACACCTGGAGTATTGTGTACAGTTTTGGTCTCCTAACTTGAGGAAGGACATACTTGCTGTTGAGGGAGTGCAGCGAAGATTCACCAGACTGATTCCCGGGATGGTGGGACTGACCTATCAAGAAAGACTGAATCAACTGGGCTTGTATTCACTGGAGTTCAGAAGAGTGAGAGGGGACCTCATAGAAACGTTTAAAATTCTGACGGGTTTGGACAGGTTGGATGCAGGAAGAATGTTCCCAATGTTGGGGAAGTCCAGAACCAGGGGTCACAGTCTAAGGATAAGGGGTAAGCCATTTAGGACCGAGATAAGGAGAAACTTCTTCACCCAGAGAGTGGTGAACCTGTGGAATTCTCTACCACAGGAAGTAGTTGAGGCCAATTCACTAAATATATTCAAAAGGGAGTTAGATGAAGTCCTTAGTACTCGGGGGATCAAGGGGTATGGCGTGAAAGCAGGAAGTGGGTACTGAAGTTTCATGTTCAGCCATGAACTCGTTGAATGGCGGTGCAGGCTAGAAGGGCTGAATGGCCTGCTCCTGCACCTATTTTCTATGTTTCTATGTTTCTATGTATATTATAGAGAAAAGCAGCCCCTGTGTATATTATAGAGAATAGCAGCCTGTGTATAGTATAGAGAATAGCAGTCCCTGTGTATTTTATAGGGAATAGCAGTCCCTGTGTATATTGTAGGGAATAGCAGTCCCTGTGCATATTATAGAGAATAGCAGCCCCTGTGTATATTATAGAGAATAGCAGCCCCTGTGTATATTATAGAGAATAGCAGCCCCTGTGTATATTATAGGGAATAGCAGTCCCTGTGTATATTATAGGGAATAGCAGCCTGTGTATATTATAGACAATAGCAGTCCCTGTGTATATTATAGAGAATTGCAGTCCCTGGGAATATTATAGAGAACAGCAGTCCCTGTGTATATGATAGGGAACAGCAGCCTGTGTATATTATAGAGAATAGCAGTCCCTGTGTATATTATAGAGAATAGCAGCCCCTGTGTATATTATAGAGAATAGCAGCCCCTGTGTATATTATAGAGAATAGCAGCCTGTGTATATTATAGGGAATAGCAGTCCCTGTGTATATTATAGGGAATAGCAGTCCCTGTGTATATTATAGAGAATAGCAGCCTGTGTATATTATAGGGAATAGCAGTCCCTGTGTATATTATAGGGAATAGCAGTCCCTGTGTATATTATAGAGAATAGCAGCCCCTGTGTATATTATAGAGAATAGCAGCCCCTGTGTATATTATGGAGAATAGCAGTCCCCTGTGTATATTATAGGGAATAGCAGTCCCTGTGTATAGCAGTCCCTGTGTATATTATAGAGAATAGCAGTCACTGTGTATATTATAGGGAATAGCAGTCCCTGTGTACATTACAGGGAATAGCAGTCCCTGCGCACATTACAGAAAATAGCAGTCCCTGTGTACATTACAGGGAATAGCAGTCCCTGTGTATATTATAGAGAATAGCAGTCCCTGTGTATATTATAGGGAATAGCAGTCCCTGTGTATATTATAGAGAATAGCAGTCCCTGTGTATATTATAGGGAATAGCAGTCCCTGTGTATATTATAGAGAATCGCAGCCCCTGTGTATATTATAGAGAATAGCAGCCTGTGTATATTAAAGAGAACAGCAGTCCCTGTGTATATTATAAGGAATAGCAGCCCCTGTGTATATTAAAGAGAACAGCAGTCCTTGTGTATATTAGGGAATAGCAACACCTGTGTACATTGCAGGGAATAGCAGTCCCTGTGTATATTAAAGAGAACAGCATTCCCAGTGTACATTATAGGGAATAGCAGTCCCTGTGTATATTATAGAGAATAACAGCCCCTGTGTATATTATAGAGAATAGCAGTCACTGTGTATATTATAGGGAATAGCAGTCCCTGTGTACATTACAGGGAATAGCAGTCCCTGTGTATATTATAGAGAATAGCAGTCCCTGTGTATATTATAGGGAATAGCAGTCCCTGTGTATATTATAGAGAATAGCAGTCCCTGTGTATATTATAGAGAATAGCAGCCGCTGTGTATATTATAGAGAATAGCAGTCCCTGTGTATATTATAGGGAATAGCAGTCCCTGTGTATATTATAGGGAATAGCAGTCCCTGTGTATATTATAGAGAATAGCAGTCCCTGTGTATATTATAGAGAATAGCAGCCCCTGTGTATATTATAGACAATAGCAGTCCCTGTGTATATTATAGAGAAAAGCAGCCCCTGTGTATATTATAGAGAATAGCAGCCTGTGTATAGTATAGAGAATAGCAGTCCCTGTGTATTTTATAGGGAATAGCAGTCCCTGTGTATATTGTAGGGAATAGCAGTCCCTGTGCATATTATAGAGAATAGCAGCCCCTGTGTATATTATAGAGAATAGCAGCCCCTGTGTATATTATAGAGAATAGCAGCCCCTGTGTATATTATAGAGAATAGCAGCCCCTGTGTATATTATAGGGAATAGCAGTCCCTGTGTATATTATAGGGAATAGCAGCCTGTGTATATTATAGACAATAGCAGTCCCTGTGTAAATTATAGAGAATAGCAGTCCCTGTGTATATTATAGGGAATAGCAGTCCCTGTGTATATTATAGACAATAGCAGTCCCTGTGTATTTTAGAGAGAATAGCAGTCCCTGTGCATATTATAGACAATAGCAGTCCCTGTGTATATTATAGAGAATAGCAGTCCCTGTGTATATTATAGGGAATAGCAGTCCCTGTGTATATTATAGAGAATAGCAGTCCCTGTGTATATTATAAATAGCAGTCCCTGTGCATTTTATAGAGAATAGCAGTCCCTGTGCATATTATAGAGAATAGCAGCCCCTGTGTATATTATAGAGAATAGCAGCCTCTGTATATATTATAGAGAATAGCAGTCACTGTGTATATTTTCGAGAATAGCAGCCCCTGTGTATTTTATAAAGAATAGCAGCCCCTGTGTATATTATAGAGAATAGCAGCCCCTGTGTATATTATAGAGAATAGCAGTCCCTGTGCATATTATAGAGAATAGCAGTCCTGTGTCTATTATAGGGAATAGCAGCCTGTGTATATAATAAACAATAGCAGTCCCTGTGTATATTATAGAGAATAGCAATCCCTGTGTATATTATAGGGAATAGCAGTCCCTGTGTATATTATAGGGAATAGCAGTCCCTGTGTATATTATAGAGAATAGCAGTCCCTGTGTATATTATAGAGAATAGCAGCCCCTGTGTATATTATAGACAATAGCAGTCCCTGTGTATATTATAGAGAAAAGCAGCCCCTGTGTATATTATAGAGAATAGCAGCCTGTGTATAGTATAGAGAATAGCAGTCCCTGTGTATTTTATAGGGAATAGCAGTCCCTGTGTATATTATAGAGAATAGCAGCCCCTGTGTATATTATAGACAATAGCAGTCCCTGTGTATATTATAGAGAAAAGCAGCCCCTGTGTATATTATAGAGAATAGCAGCCTGTGTATAGTATAGAGAATAGCAGTCCCTGTGTATTTTATAGGGAATAGCAGTCCCTGGTATATTGTAGGGAATAGCAGTCCCTGTGCATATTATAGAGAATAGCAGCCCCTGTGTATATTATAGAGAATAGCAGCCCCTGTGTATATTATAGAGAATAGCAGCCCCTGTGTATATTATAGGGAATAGCAGTCCCTGTGTATATTATAGGGAATAGCAGTCCCTGTGTAAATTATAGAGAATAGCAGTCCCTGTGTATATTATAGAGAATAGCAGCCTGTGTATATTATAGAGAATAGCAGTCCCTGTGTATTTTAGAGAGAATAGCAGTCCCTGTGTATATTATAGAGAATAGCAGTCCCTGTGTATAGTATAAGGAATAGCAGCCCCTGTGTATATTATCGGGAATAACAGTCCCTGTGTATATTATAGGGAATAGCAGCCTGTGCATATTATCGAGAATAGCAGTCCCTGTGGATATTATAGAGAATAGCAGCCCCTGTGTATATTATCGGGAATAGCAGTCCCTGTGTATATTATAGAGAATAGCAGCCTGTGTATATTATAGAGAATAGCAGTTCCTGTGTATATTATAGAGAATAGCAGCGCCTGTGTATATTATAGTGAATAGCAGCCCCTGTGAATATTGTAGAGAATAGCAGCCGCTGTGTATATTATAGAGAATAGCAGCCCCTGTGTATATTATAGGGAATAGCAGTCCCTGTGTATATTATAGGGAATAGCAGCCCCTGTGTATATTATAGAGAAGAGCAGCCCCTGTGTATATGATAGAGAATAGCAGTCCCTGTGTATATTATAGAGAATAGCAGTCCCTGTGTATATTATAGGGAATAGTAGTCCCTGTGTATATTATAGGGAATAGCAGTCCCTGTGTATATTATAGAGAATAGCCGTCCCTGTGTATATTATAGAGAATAGCAGCCTGTGTACATTGTAGAGAATAGCAGTCCCTGTGTATATTGTAGAGAATAGCAGTCCCTGTGTATATTATAGAAAATAGCAGTCCCTGTGTATATTATAGAGAATAGCAGCCCCTGTGTATATTATAGAGAATAGCAGTCCCTGTGTATATTATAGAGAATAGCAGTCCCTGTGTATATTATAGGGAATAGCAGCCCCTGTGTATATTATAGAGAATAGCAGTCCCTGTGTATATTATAGGGAATAGCAGCCGCTGTGTATGTTGTAGAGAATAGCAGTCCCTGTGTATATTATAGAGAATAGCAGCCCCTGTGTATATTATAGGGAATAGCAGTCCCTGTGTATATTATAGAGAATAGCAGTGCCTGTGTATATTATCGAGAATAGCAGCCCCTGTGTATATTGTAGAGAATAGCAGCCGCTGTGTATATTATAGAGAATAGCAGCCGCTGTGTATATTATGGAGAATAGCAGTCCCTGTGTATATTATAGGGAATAGCAGTCCCTTTGTATATTATAGGGAATAGCAGTCCCTGTGTATATTATAGAGAATAGCAGTCCCTGTGTATATTATAGAGAATAGCAGCCCCTGTGTATATTATAGAAAATAGCAGTCCCTGTGTATATTATAGAGAAAAGCAGCCCCTGTGTATATTATAGAGAATAGCAGCCTGTGTATAGTATAGAGAATAGCAGTCCCCGTGTATTTTATAGGGAATAGCAGTCCCTGTGTATATTGTAGGGAATAGCAGTCCCTGTGCATATTATAGAGAATAGCAGCCCCTGTGTATATTATAGAGAATAGCAGCCCCTGTGTATATTATAGAGAATAGCAGCCCCTGTGTATATTATAGAGAATAGCAGCCCCTGTGTATATTATAGGGAATAGCAGTCCCTGTGTATATTATAGGGAATAGCAGCCTGTGTATATTATAGACAATAGCAGTCCCTGTGTAAATTATAGAGAATAGCAGCCCCTGTGTATATTATAGAGAATAGCAGTCCCTGTGTATATTATAGAAAATAGCAGTCAATGTGTATATTATCGAGAATAGCATCCCCTGTGTATATTGTAGAGATTAGCAGCTGCTGTGTATATTATAGAGAATAGCAGCCGCTGTGTATATTATAGAGAATAGCAGTCCCTGTGTATATTATAGGGAGTAGCAGTCCGTGTGTATATTATAGAAAATAGCAGCCCGTGTATATTATAGAGAAGAGCAGCCCCTGTGTATATTATAGAGAATAGCAGTCCCTGTGTATATTATAGAGAATAGCAGTCCCTGTGTATATTATAGAGAATAGCAGTCCCTGTGTATTTTATCGGGAATAGCAGTCCCTGTGCATATTATAGAGAATAGCAGCCTGTGTATATTATAGAGAATAGCAGCCTGTGTATATTATAGAGAATAGCAGCCCCTGTGTATATTATAGAGAATAGCAGTCCCTGTGTACATTATAGAGAATAGCAGCCCCTGTGTATATTATAGAGAATAGCAGCCCCTGTGTATATTATAGAGAATAGCAGTCCCTGTGTATATTATAGAGAATAGCAGTCCCTGTGTATATTATAGGGAATAGCAGTCCCTGTGTATATTATAGGGAATAGCAGTCCCTGTGTATATTATAGAGAATAGCAGCCCCTGTGTATATTATAGGGAATAGCAGCCCCTGTGTATATTATAGAAAATAGCAGCCCCTGTGTATATTATCGAGAATAGCAGCCCCTGTGTATATTATAGACAATAGCAGTTCCTGTGTATATTATGGGGAATAGCAGCCTGTGTATATTATAGACAATAGCAGTCCCTGTGTAAATTATAGGGAATAGCAGTCCCTGTGTATATTATAGACAATAGCAGTCCCTGTGTATTTTAGAGAGAATAGCAGTCCCTGTGCATATTATAGACAATAGCAGTCCCTGTGTATATTATAGAGAATAGCAGTCCCTGTGTATATTATAGGGAATAGCAGTCCCTGTGTATATTGTAGAGATTAGCAGCCGCTGTGTATATTATAGAGAATAGCAGCCGCTGTGTATATTATAGAGAATAGCAGTCCCTGTGTATATTATAGGGAATAGCAGTCCGTGTGTATATTATAGAAAATAGCAGCCCGTGTATATTATAGAGAAGAGCAGCCCCTGTGTATATTATAGGGAATAGCAGTCCGTGTGTATATTATAGAAAATAGCAGTCCCTGTGTATATTATAGAGAATAGCAGTCCTTGTGTATATTATAGAGAATAGCAGCCCGTGTATATTATAGGGAATAGCAGTCCCTGTGTATATTATAGAAAATAGCAGTCCCTGTGTATATTATCGAGAATAGCATCCCCTGTGTATATTGTAGAGATTAGCAGCCGCTGTGTATATTATAGAGAATAGCAGCCGCTGTGTATATTATAGAGAATAATTATAGAGAATAGCAGCCCCTGTGTATATTATAGGGAATAGCAGTCCCTGTGTATATTATAGGGAATAGCAGCCTGTGTATATTATAGACAATAGCAGTCCCTGTGTATATTATAGAGAATAGCAGCCCCTGTGTATATTATAGGGAATAGCAGTCCCTGTGTATATTACAGACAATAGCAGTCCCTGTGTATTTTATAGAGAATAGCAGTCCCTGTGCATATTATAGAGAATAGCAGTCCCTGTGTATATTATAGAGAATAGCAGTCCCTGTGTATATTATAGGGAATAGCAGTCCCTGTGTATATTACAGACAATAGCAGTCCCTGTGTATTTTATAGAGAATAGCAGTCCTTGTGCATATTATAGAGAATAGCAGTCCCTGTGTATATTATAGAGAATAGCAGCCGCTGTGTATATTATAGGGAATAGCAGCCTGTGTATATTGTAGTGAATAGCAGTCCCTGTGTATATTATAGAGAATAGCAGTCCCTGTGTATTTTATAGAGAATAGCAGTCCCTGTGCATATTATAGAGAATAGCAGTCCCTGTGTATATTATAGAGAATAGCAGTCCCTGTGTATATTATAGAGAATAGCAGCCCCTGTGTATTTTATTAAGAATAGCAGCCCCTGTGTATATTATAGAGAATAGCAGCCCCTGTGTATATTATAGAGAATAGCAGCCGCTGTGTATATTATAGAGAATAGCAGCCCCTGTGTATATTATAGAGAATAGCAGTCCCTGTGTACATTGTAGAGAATAGCAGTCCCTGTGTATATTGTAGAGAATAGCAGTCCCTGTGTATATTATAGAAAATAGCAGTCCCTGTGTATATTGTAGAGAATAGCAGCCCCTGTGTATATTATAGAGAATAGCAGTCCCTGTGTATATTATAGAGAATAGCAGTCCTTGTGTATATTATAGAGAATAGCAGTCCCTGTGTATATTATAGAGAATAGCAGTCCCTGTGTATATTATAGAGAATAGCAGTCCCTGTGTATATTATAGAGAATAGCAGTCCCTGTGTATCTTAGAGAATAGCAGTCCCTGTGTATATTATAGAGAATAGCAGTCAATGTGTATATTATAGAGAATAGCAGTGCCTGTGTATATTATAGAGAATAGCAGCCCCTGTGTATATTATAGAGAGTAGCAGCCCCTGTGTATATTATAGAGAAAAATCAGCCTCTGTGTATATTATAGAGAATAGCAGTCCCTGTGTATATTATAGAGAATAGCAGCCCCTGTGTATATTGTAGAGAATAGCAGCCGCTGTGTATATTATAGAGAATAGCAGCCCTTGTGTATATTATAAGGAATAGAGGTCCCTGTGTATATTATAGAGAATAGTAGCTCCTGTGTATATCATAGGGAATAGCAGCCACTGTGTATATTATAGAGAATAGCAGCCGCTGTGTATATTATAGAGAATAGCAGCCCCTGTGTATATTATAGAGAATAGCAGTCCCTGTGTATATTATAGAGAATAGCAGTCCCTGTGTATATTATAGGGAATAGCAGCCCCTGTGTATATTATAGAGAATAGCAGTCCCTGTGTATATTATAGGGAATAGCAGCCCCTGTGTATATTATAGGGAATGATTCCTGTAATGACAGTTTTCAGTGAAGAATCTGTCCCATTTCTCCTGCGCCTTTCAGCACCTCCGGCATCCCACAGCGGTTTGTGATGAATGAGGTACTTTTTCTGGTGTGGTCCTGGAACTATTGCAGGCAACACGGCAGCCAGTTTTCTCACAGCAAGCTCCCACAATCAGCAGTCAGATAATTCATCATATCAAATGTTTTAGCAATAATTATCGGGGCCAGGATGCTGTGGTGAAATCCCCCTGCTCTTCTTCAACTGGTGGCTGTGGGATCTTTTACATCGCACCCGAGAGGGCAGACCTCTGACAGTGCGGCACTCCCTCAGTACTGCCCCTCCGACAGTGCGGCGCTCCCTCAGTACTGCCCCTCCGACAGTGCGGCACTCCCTCAGTACTGCCCCTCCGACAGTGCGGCACTCCCTCAGTACTGCCCCTCCGACAGTGCGGCACTCCCTCAGTACTGCCCCTCCGACAGTGCGGCGCTCCCTCAGTACTGGCCCCGAGGGGAGTGCGGCACTCCCTCAGTACCGCCCCTCTGACAGTGCGGCACTCCCTCAGTACCACCCCTCCGACAGTGCGGCACTCCCTCAGTACTGCCCCTCCGACAGTGCCGCACTCCCTCAGTACCACCCCTCCGACAGTGCGGCACTCCCTCAGTACTGCCCCTCCGACAGTGCCGCACTCCCTCAGTACCACCCCTCCGACAGTGCGGCACTCCCTCAGTACTGCCCCTCCGACAGTGAAGCGCCCCCTCAGTACTGCCCCTCCGACAGTGCGGCACTCCCTCAGTACTGCCCCTCTGACAGTGCAGCGCTCCCTCAGTAGTGCCCCTCTGACAGTGCGGCGCTCCCTCAGTACTGCCCCTCCGACAATGCGGGGCTCCCTCAGTACTGCCCCTCCGACAGTGCGGCACTCCCTCAGCACCGCCCCTCCGACAGTGCAGCACTCCCTCAGTACCGCCCCTCCGACAGTGCGGTGCTCCCTCAGTACTGCCTCTCGGACAGTGCGGGCTCCCTCAGTACCGCCCCTCCGACAGTGCGGGGCTCCCTCAGTACCGCCCCTCCGACAGTGCGGCACTCCCTCAGTACCGCCCCTTCGACAGTGCGGCACTCCCTCAGTACCGCCCCTTCGACAGTGCGGGCTCCCTCAGTACCGCCCCTCCGACAGTGCGGGGCTCCCTCAGTACCGCCCCTCCGACAGTGCGGCACTCCCTCAGTACCGCCCCTCCGACAGTGCGGGGCTCCCTCAGTACCGCCCCTCCGACAGTGCGGCACTCCCTCAGTACCGCCCCTTCGACAGTGCGGGGCTCCCTCAGTACTGCCCCTCCGACAGTGCGGCGCTCCCTCAGTACCGCCCCTTCGACAGTGCGGCGCTCCCTCAGTACTGCCCCTCCGACAGTGCGGCGCTCCCTCAGTACCGCCCCTTCGACAGTGCGGCGCTCCCTCAGTACTGCCTCTCCGACAGTGCGGCGCTCCCTCAGTACTGGCCCCGAGGGGAGTGCGGCACTCCCTCAGTACTGCCCCTCCGACAGTGCGGCGCTCCACTGCCCCTCCGACAGTGCGGCGCTCCCTCAGTACCGCCCCTTCGACAGTGCGGCGCTCCCTCAATACTGCCTCTCCGACAGTGCGGCGCTCCCTCAGTACTGCCCCTCCGACAGTGCGGCACTCCCTCAGTACTGCCCCTCCGACAGTGCGGCACTCCCTCAGTACTGCCCCTCCGACAGTGCGGCGCTCCCTCAGTACCGCCCCTCCGACAGTGTGGGGCTCCACTGCCCCTCTGACAGTGCGGCACTCCCTCAGTACTGCCCCTCCGACAGTGCGGCACTCCCTCAGTACTGCCCCTCCGACAGTGCGGCACTCCCTCAGTACTGCCCCTCCGACAGTGCGGCGCTCCCTCAGTACCGCCCCTCCGACAGTGCGGGGCTCCCTCAGTACTGCCCCTCCGACAGTGCGGGGCTCCCTCAGTACCGCCCCTCCGACAGTGCGGGGCTCCCTCAGTACCGCCCCTCCGACAGTGCGGGGCTCCCCTCAGTACTGCCCCTCCGACAGTGCGGGGCTCCCTCAGTACTGCCCCTCCGACAGTGCGGCGCTCCCTCAGTACTGCCCCTCCGACAGTGCGGCGCTCCCTCAGTACTGGCCCCGGGGGGGAGTGCCAGGCCTGGATTACGGGGCTCGAGTCTGTGGAGTGGCGGGTGAAATCCACGACTCTTGGACTCCGAGGCGAGAGGGAGACCCATTGAGCTGAATTAACACCAAATTGGGGGGGTGGGGAAGTGGCCATCGTATGGCCCCCCACCCTTTCTGGACATTACTCCTTTTGTACAGTTATGGCGGGGGAGCTGTGGGTGATGCTCAGAGTTCCCATTTGGTCATCGCTTGCTCGCGGTGAGAATGTGAACCGATAGCGGTGTGGAACTCTATGAAGGGGTTTCGACAGGGTAGGTGCAGAGAAGGATGTTCCCACTTGTGGGGGAGACCAGAACTAGGGGGCCACCAATATCCGACAGTCACTGATAAACCCAATGGGGAATTCAGGAGAAACTTCTTTACCCAGAGCGGGGTGAGAATGTGGAACTCGCTGCCACAGGGAGGGGTCGAGGTGAATAGTATCGATGTATTTACGGGCAACAATAGAATTAGGGGCAGGAGTCGGCCATTCGGCCCCTCGAGCCTGCTCCGGCATCCAATCAGATCGCGGCTGATCTCCCACCGCCACTTCACTGTCCCCTTGATATTCACATATCGACAGATCTCTGTTTTGAATAAACTCACCGGGGAGCTGGATAAACACACGGGCTGGGGGGGGGGGGGGGCAGGAGCCGGTGATGGGGGAAATGGAGAGGGGTGGGAGGGGGCTGGTGTGGAGCAGAGACGCGTTGGGCAAAGGGCCTGTTCCTGTGTATTAGAACGACACAAAGACCAGGGTTTGAAGAGACGGCAGATGCCGTTTATTTCGGTTTAACCGCGGGCGTGTAATCTGCCCCCCGCCCTCCCCGGGAGCGTTTCCCACCAACCAGCGACAGATCTATTTGAAGTATCTAAAAATATATTATTTTGTCAGCGTATCTCCTCTCAGTACAAAATAAAAAGCTGACACGTGTCAAAGAGCCCCGCCCCCACACCCGGCACACCCGCGGGCAAGCACTGCCCGCCCGCCCGCCAGGTCTCTGACCCTTCGCCCTCCCCGCCGTGTGTCTACCGGGGGATTGGTTCTCCCCCTCGCCCCGCCCCCCTGCTAACTGCCGGTGTGGCTCGGGGAGCGCGACGTCTCGTGACCGCGTGGCTCCAGAGCTACCGGGGGAGGGGTGGGGAGGTGGAGGGGCAACAAATCGCTTCTCGGCCTTTTGGCTAAGATCATGCGTAACTGACCTGTCCAGCCACCATGACCTCCGGGTGGTTTCTCCCTGGATCAGGAAGGTATATGCTTGCTTTTTTGGAAACAGGAGGTGTGTGGGGGGCCTGACCCATCCACCTCCATGGCACGAACCTGGTATTGCAGTACTTCCAGGAACGGTGCAGTGGCTCTAGGCCTTTTGGCTAAGAGCATTGGCGCAGAGTGATCCTTGGCGTGTGCAAGGTGACCTCTGGCGTTTGTGATTTGACAAAGAATTGGAACGATTGGCTACGAATTTCAAAAAAAACCCAATGGCGCCCAAAGCCGTGAGTCGGGCTGCCGGCGGTGTTGGCGAGCACAGC
>NW_027253391.1:432689-454516 GCF_044704955.1 Pristiophorus japonicus
GGATTAGACTGGGTGGGATGTTAAAGGGGGAGAGTGGGATTAGACCGGGTGGGATGTTAAAGGGGGAGAGTGGGATTAGACTGGGTGGGATATTAAAGGGGGGAGAGTGGGATTAGACTGGGGGGGATGTTAAAGGGGGGAGAGTGGGGGGGGATATTAAAGGGCACAGGGGGGTTGGGATGAGGTGTGGGGCTGTGTTGGTCATGTAGAGATGAAGACGGACCCTCTGCCCCCCCCCCCGGGACATCCCTCGACCTCTGACCTGCGCCATGGTGAATGCGCGGGGGGTCGAAAGCGCGACACTCACGGCCTCCACCAGGCTGTCGGCGCTGCCGCGCTTGTCGCTGTAGTGGTGATCGAGCTGGCCGGGGACACGGAGTGTGGCGGCAGTGTAGGTGCGGTAGGGCGAGTCAGCCTCCTCGGTGTACCACGTGCTCCGGGGCAGCGAGGGCAAGCTGTGGTGGTTCTTCTTGTCCCAGGCCTCCTCGGGCTCCACCAGGATCAGCGGGGCGTAGAACACGCGGCTCATCTTGGCCCGGGACGGCGGCGGAGTGGCCCAGGACTGGGTGGAGCCAACAGACGAGCGACTGCTGCTACGCTGGGACTCGTAGCTCCCAACGCTGTAGTCCTGAGGCAAAGAGAGAGAGTCGCGGGTCAAAGCTCCAATACCGACAAACTATTCCCGCCACCCCTCCTCGCAAAAAAAGGCACAGGGCCGTCACCCCAGCAGTTGCCACACAACCCCCGGGCCAGCCCCAGATAATGTGCGCCGCCGGGCAATTCGACCAAGGGGAGAATCGCGGCCAAGCCCGATCCTGTCCCTCGCTGGCTGCGGACGTGTCGTTCAGCGAGGGAAGGGGCTCACCGGTAATTTCCCAACTCTCCAGCAGCCCAGCCCCTCCTGTAAGGGGATAAAATACTGTCACCACAGTGTAAGTAAACATTCACTTATATGCACGTAAAGTTCACTTATAAAACTCACTTACAAATGGGTTTTAAAATGGGGAACAGTCACAAAGCAAAGCTTGCTGGTCAGTGAACCATCATGAATCCACCACGTGGATAAATGTGAGGTTATCCACTTTGGGGGCAAAAACACGAAAGCAGATTATCTGAATGGTGACAGATTAGGAAAAGAGGAGGTGCAATGAGACCTGGGTGTCATGGTACATCAGTCATTGAAAGTAGACATGCAGGTACAGCAGGCGGTGAAGGCGGCAAATGGTATGTTGGCCTTCATAGCGAGAGGGTTTGAGTATAGGAACAGGGAGGTCTTACTGCAGTTGTACAGGGCCTTGGTGAGGCCTCACCTGGAATATTGTGTACAGTTTTGGTCTCCTAATCTGAGGAAGGACATTCTTGCCATAGAGGGAGTGCAGCGAAGGTTCACCAGACTGATTCCCGGGATGGCTGGACTGACATATGAGGAAAGACTGGATCGACTGGGCCTGTATACACTGGAGTTTAGAAGGATGAGAGGGGATCTCATAGAAACATAAAATTCTGACGGGACTGGACAGGTTAGATGCAGGAAGAATGTTCCCGATGTTGGGGAAGTCCAGAACCAGGGGTCACAGTCTAAGGATAAGGGGTAAGCCATTTAGGACCGGGATGAGGAGAAACTTCTTCATTCAGAGAGTTGTTAACCTGTGGAATTCCCTACCGCAGAGAGTTGTTGAGGCCAGTTCATTGGATATATTCAAGAGGAGTTAGATGTGGCTCTCATGGTTAAGGGGATCAAGGGGTATGGAGAGAAAGCAGGAAAGGGGTACTGAGGTGAATGATCAGCCATGGGGCCGAATGGCCTACTCCTGCACCTATTTTCTATGTTTCTATAAGTAGCCAGCACTGCATTGGCCCTTAGCACAGACCGATAGAAGATGAGAACATACACTCAGTACTGAATAACAAGGGCAGTGGACAGTCAACAGTCTAGAAAGATAGCAAGGTCAATCAACACGTCGTGAGGAACTGAGGCAAAGTGGACACCATAGGAACTGGACAGGTGGGGGAGAGCCACTCGGAGCCAATCTGAGCAGTCAGCCAATCGGTGCACACCTCGAAAAACTGTATAACTGTAATTGTAAAACCTTTGATCGGAGAAAGTGATCATCAGAACCTTCCCGAGCATGTTCGAATAAAAACCGGTTAACCCGACATTTAGTGCGAGTGATTCCGTGATCGCTATACAATACGGACAGGCATCGATTCCTTATATCAGGGAGTACACCTTCCTGTTACCCCAACACCTCCTCTCCCCAGGCTGATATCAGGCAGCTCGGCGGTGATTGAACCCGGGTCCCTTGCCGTTTATCAAAGGGAGGGAAGCGTGCCGAACACAAACAGGGCCACGTTCTTGTCCCCGATCGCTATTCAGTGACTTCCCCCTCCCACCCTTGGAGCTTTGCTGGAAAGAGGACGGGGGTCGAGACCGAGTGTGCTACCCCACAAGGTCGAATAGTCCGCCGTCGCTCATTGCCATGCAAAGCACTGTGCTGGAGGGGCCTTGGGGCCCCTGGAACTATATATTACTGCAGTAGCTTTTCTATTCAAGATGGTAGTTTAACAAGTCGAATACTTTTGCAACACAGTCTCCAGTATTTATTCCTAGGCCCCACCCCTCAGAGAGGATGTATCGGCCTCGGGAGGGGACAGCGCAGATTCCCCAGAGTGATACCGGGGGCTCAAAGGGTTAAATCCCGAGGACAGATCACACAGACTCGTGTCCCTCGAGTGTAGAAGATTACGGGATGATCTGATCGGGGGGTTTGAGGCGATTACAGGATGCGATCGGGGAGATCGGGAGAAACTGTTCCCTCGGGTGGGGGCAGTCCGGAACAAGGGGGCGTCTCCTTAAAATTAGGGCCCGGCCGTTCAGGGTGATGTCAGGGAGCACTTCTTCACACACGGGGCCCTGGGAATCGGGAACTCTCTCCCCCCCAAACACTGTCGAGGTCGGGGGTCAATTGGGGCTTTCAAAACTGGGATCGATGAATGTTTGTTGGGTCAGGGTATTAAGGGTTACGGAGCCGAGCCGGGTAAATGTGGTTAGGATACAGATCAGCCGTGAGGCTCGAGGGGCTGAACGGCCTCCTCCTGTCCCTAATGTAACAGGCTCGAGGGGCTGAACGGCCTCCTCCTGTCCCTAATGTAACAGGCTCGAGGGGCTGAACGGCCTCCTCCTGTCCCTAATGTAACAGGCTCGAGGGGCTGAACGGCCTCCTCCTGTCCCTAATGTAACAGGCTCGAGGGGCTGAATGGCCCCCTCCTGTTCCTAATGTAACAGGCTCGAGGGGCTGAACGGCCTCCTCCTGTCCCTAATGTAACAGGCTCGAGGGGCTGAACGGCCTCCTCCTGTTCCTAATGTAACAGGCTCGAGGGGCTGAACGGCCTCCTCCTGTTCCTAATGTAACAGGCTCGAGGGGCTGAACGGCCTCCTGTTCTGGCTGTCAGTACAGTGCATGCTGGGGAGCGACGGCTGTGAAGAGGGTGACTAGATTGGACGTCACCATAACCCAGGTCGGTGATTGGAGCGTGGGCAGGTACAGCAGGAGCGGAGAGGTCGGGGCGAAGGAGCGGCCAGAGATTGTGGAGTGATGTGATCGGGGCCTGGGAGAGGCCGAGGGCCCAGGGGCAGCCCACACTGTGATATGTTGCGGGCACTAGGTCCGTGCAGCAGAGCTGGTCTCCAGGCGTCCTGGTTAACCCTTGCCCCTGGACCAAGACCTCGCTCTGTCAAGCCCGTGTGGTGGCTGGTGTGCAACGGTCACCCCACGTTAAACAATCCACCCACAGGCATCTTCCACCCTTCAGGATGTAGTTCGGGATCCGGAATATTAGGTGAACACATCGAACTTCCCTTTCTGGTGTGGAAGCAAGTCTCCCTTGATGCGAGGGATGGCCGATGATGCTGGTTACCCAGAACTGCGGCCATCATTCATTTCTAGCAGAGACGCGAATGTAGAACGAAAGGACGGGGGGGGAAGGGGTTCAGCGAGCTCTGTCGGTGCGGGGGGCTGTATTGTGCCGATGCAGTCACACTCCCCTCTAACGGCCGGCTGTACCTGGTGATGTAAAGCCCCACGGGATCGAGTGCGTTGCTGGTAGGTGCCGGGGATTGGGATATCCACCTCGCTCTCCTGGCGGCCCAGGCACTGGATGCGGAAGTTAGGCATGCGGCCTGCAAGAGAAGGCACAGATGTAAAGTCATCGCGAGAAACACGTGCATTTATATAGCGCCTCTCAGCACCCCGGGACGTCCCAAAGCCTCTCAGCCAATGGCGTACTATCGGAGTGCGCTCACTATTGTAATGTGGGAAATACCAATTTGTGCACAGCAAGCTCCCACACACAGCGATGTAATAATGACCCGGAGCGTCTGTTTTAGTGATGTTGGTCGAGGGATAAATATTGGCCCCAGGACACCGGGGAGAACTCCCCCTGCTCTTCTTCCAATAGTGGCCCCGGGATCTTTTACATCCACCCGAGAGGGCAGACGGGGCCTCGGTTTAACGTCTCATCCGAAATACAGCCCCTCCGACAGTGCGGGGCTCCCTCAGTACTGCCCCTCCGACAGTGCGGGGCTCCCTCAGTACTGCCCCTCCGACAGTGCGGCGCTCCCTCAGTACCGCCCCTCCGATAGTGCGGCGCTCCCTCAGTACCGCCCCTCCGACAGTGCGGTGCTCCCTCAGTACCGCCCCTCCGACAGTGCGGCGCTCCCTCAGTACCGCCCCTCCGACAGTGCGGCGCTCCCTCAGTACTGCCCCTCCGACAGTGCGGCGCTCCCTCAGTACTGCCCCTCC
This sequence comes from Pristiophorus japonicus, assembly GCF_044704955.1. NCBI lineage: Eukaryota > Metazoa > Chordata > Chondrichthyes > Pristiophoridae > Pristiophorus > Pristiophorus japonicus. Next base: position 437,492 of record NW_027253391.1, read on the forward strand.
GACAGTGCGGCACTCCCTCAGTACTGCCCCTCCGACAGTGCGGCGCTCCCTCAGTACCGCCCCTCCGACAGTGCGGCGCTCCCTCAGTACCGCCCCTCCGACAGTGCGGCGCTCCCTCAGTACTGCACTGGAGTGTCAGCCTAGGATTTTTTGTGCTTAAATCCTGGAGTGGGACTTGAACCCACAAACTTCTGACACAGAGGCGAGAGTGCTACCCACTGAGGTTTAGAGGGGAGATGTCTTCACCCAGAGGGCGGTGGGGGTCTGGGGAGGAACTCGCTGCCTGAAAGGGTGGTAGAGGCAGAAACCCTCACCACATTTGGACGTGCGCTCGAAGTGCCGTAACCTGCAGGACTACGGACTCAGAGCGGGAAAGTGGGATTAGGACGGGTAGCTCTTGGTCGGCCGGCGAGGACACGATGGGCCGAATGGCATCCTCCCGCGTTGTAACTTTCTCTGGTTCTATAACTTTCAGCTCATTGCATCTCATCCGTGCAGAATACCAACCATACCGGCAGCAGAGAACGCTACGAGGAGATTTAATGGAGTCTTTTTGTAATTATACAGAGGCAGTGGGATTAGTCTGGTATTGATACAGGGCTATGGGGAGAGAGCGGGGCAGTGGGATTAGTTTGGGATTGATACAGGACTATGGGGTGAGACCGGGGCAGTGGGATTAGTTTGGGATTGATACAGGGCTATGGGGTGAGAGTGGGGCCGTGGGATTAGTTTGGGGATTGATAGAGGACTACGGGGAGAGAGCGGGGCAGTGGGATTAGTCTGGTATTGATACAGGGCTATGGGGAGACAGTGGGGCAGTGGGATTAGTTTGGGGATTGATGCAGGGCTATGGGGAGAGAGCGGGGCAGTGGGATTAGTTTGGAGATTGATACAGGGCTATGGGGAGACAGCGGGGCAGTGGGATTAGTTTGGGGATTGATGCAGGGCTATGGGGAGAGAGCGGGGCAGTGGGATTAGTTTGGGGATTGATACAGGACTATGGGGTGAGAGCGGGGCAATGGGATTAGTTTGTGGATTGATAAAGGGCTATGGGGAGAGAGCGGGACAGTGGGATTAGTTTGGGATTGATACAGGGCTATGGGGAGAGAGCGGGCCAGTGGGATTAGTTTGGGGATTGATGCAGGGCTATGGGGAGAGAGCGGGGCAGTGGGATTAGTTTGGGGATTGATACAGGACTATGGGGTGAGAGCGGGGCAATGGGATTAGTTTGTGGATTGATAAAGGGCTATGGGGAGAGAGCGGGACAGTGGATTAGTTTGGGATTGATACAGGGCTATGGGGAGAGAGCGGGGCAGTGGGATTAGTTTGGGATTGATACAGGGCTATGGGGAGAGAGCGGGGCAGTGGGATTAGTTTGGGGATTGATACAGGGCTATGGGGAGAGAGCGGGGCAGTGTGATTAGTTTGGGGATTGATACAGGACTATGGGGAGAGAGCGGGGCAGTGGGATTAGTTTGGGGATTGATGCAGGGCTATGGGGAGAGAGCGGGGCAGTGGGATTAGTTTGGGGATTGATACAGGACTATGGGGAGAGAGCGGGGCAGTGTGATTAGTTTGGGGATTGATACAGGACTATGGGGAGAGAGCGGGGCAGTGGGATTAGTTTGGGGATTGATGCAGGGCTATGGGGAGAGAGCGGGGCAGTGTGATTAGTTTGGGGATTGATACAGGGCTATGGGGAGAGAGCGGGGCCGTGGGATTAGTTTGGGGAGAGAGCGGGGCCGTGGGATTCGTGAGGAAGCCTGTGAAATTGTCCCCAATCCCAGCAGAGGCCGGACCAGACGTCTGCTGGTTGACCCCGCCTACCTGCCGGTGTGGGCGGGAGTAGCCGTCTCCGTGGCGACCGTCTGGCCTCAGACTGGACGCTCGGCTCGGTGTCCTGGTTGCCATATTGCCTGACAGAGGGCGGTGTGTCACGCAGACCGCGATACGTGTCCATCTCCTCCGCCTCCATTGGCCTGTGGCGGAGGGCAAAGGTCACAAGGTGAGTTTTTGGAGCAGCTCGCCTGGACACACAACCCGCCTTAACGCCCCCGACTCCGCCCCTGCCTCAGCTCATCCACTGCTGAAACCCTCACCCCTGCCCCCTCCCCTCCAGTCTCGACCGTCCCACTGCTCTCCCGCCCGGCCTCCGACCTCCGACCCTCCGTAACCCTGAGCTCATATAACCCTGCTGCCCCGTGTCCCAACTCACACCCAGTCCCTCTCACCCATCACCCCCTGTGCTCACTGCCCCGTGTCCTAACTCGCACCCAGTCCCACTCACCCATCACCCCCTGTGCTCGCTGACCCCGTGTCCTAACTCGCACCGAGTCCCACTCACCCATCACCCCCTGTGCTCACTGCCCCCGTGTCCCAACTCACACCCAGTCCCTCTCACCCATCACCCCCTGTGCTCACTGACCCGCTGTCCCAACTCGCACCGAGTCCCACTCACCCATCACCCCCTGTGCTCACTGACCCCGTGTCCTAACTCGCACCCAGTCCCACTCACCCATCACCCCCTGTGCTCACTGACCTCGTGTCCCAACTCGCACCCAGTCCCTCTCACCCATCACCCCCTGTCCCAACTCGCACCGAGTCCCACTCACCCATCACCCCCTGTGCTCACTGACCCCGTGTCCTAACTCGCACCCAGTCCCACTCACCCATCACCCCCTGTGCTCACTGACCTCGTGTCCCAACTCGCACCCAGTCCCACTCACCCATCACCCCCTGTGCTCACTGACCCCGTGTCCTAACTCACACCCAGTCCCACTCACCCATCACCCCCTGTGCTCACTGACCCCGTGTCCTAACTCACACCCAGTCCCACTCACCCATCACCCCCTGTGCTCACTGACCTACATGGGCTCCCGGTTAATTAATGCCTTGATTTCAAAATTCTCATCCTTGTTTTCAAATCCCTCCAGCCCCTACACCCCTCCCTATCTCTGTAACCTCCTCCAGCCCCTACACCCCTCCCTATCTCTGTAAACTCCTCCAGCCCCTACACCCCTCCCTATCTCTGTAACCTCCTCCAGCCCCTACACCCCTCCCTATCTCTGTAACCTCCTCCAGCCCCCACACCTCTCCCTATCTCTGTAACCCCCTCCAGCCCCCACACCCCTCCCTATCTCTGTAACCCCCTCCAGCCCCTACACCCCTCCCTATCTCTGTAACCCCCTCCAGCCCCTACACCCCTCCCTATCTCTGTAACCCCCTCCAGCCCCTACACCCCTCCCTATCTCTGTAACCTCCTTCAGCCCTTACACTCCTCCCTTTCTCTGTCACCACCTCCAGCCCCTACACCCCTCCCTATCTCTGTAACCTCCTCCAGCCCCTACACCCCTCCCTATCTCTGTAATCTCCTCCAGCCCCTACACCCCTCCCTGTCTCTGTAACCCTCTCCCACCTTCTGAGATCTCAGTGCTCCTCCAATTCTGGCCTCCTGCCCATCCCCCAATTCCCATCGCTCCACCATCGGTGGCCGTGCCTTCAGCCACCTGGGCCCCGAGCTCTGGAACTCCCTCCCTAAACCTCTCCCTCCTAACCCGCTGTGTACCGGCTAACACACATTACAGATCGAGCCACACATACAACCCATCCCCCCCCGCCCCCCAGACCCCCTGCCCTCGCAGTGCTACAGCTCCACAGGCCACTACCCGGGCCTGAGAGCGCGAAGTTAGCGAGTGCTTCTCGGGGGTTATTTGGCCATGGGGGTCGGGGCAGCACAACAGCTCGGCCCCCTCGTGTACTTACCCGAGTGTGCGGGCGGCTACTGGGGTCTCCACGGCCAGCACTGAGGGAGTGCAGCTCAGTCTGAAGTGTCACCCTGTGGGTGAGCCCCCTGCCTGCCCCCTCGGGTGAAGTGCCACCCTGTGGGTGAGCCCCCTGCCTGCCCCAGGCCTGCCCCCTCGGGTGAAGTGTCACCCTGTGGGTGAGCCCCCTGCCTGCCCCCTCAGGTAAAGTGTCACCCTGTGGGTGAGCCCTCTGCCCACCCCAGGCCTGCCCCCTCGGGTGAAGTGTCACCCTGTGGGTGAGCCCCCTGCCTGCCCCAGGCCTGCCCCCTCGGGTTAAGTGCCACCCTGTGGGTGAGCCCCCTGCCTGCCCTCTCGGGTGAAGTGTCACCCTGTGGGTGAGCCCCCAGGCCTGCCTCCTCGGGTGAAGTGTCACCCTGTGGGTGAGCCCCCTGCCTGCCCCAGGCCTGCCCCCTCGGGTGAAGTGTCACCCTGTGGGTGAGCCCCCAGGTCTGCCCCCTCGGGTGAAGTGTCACCCTGTGGGTGAGCCCCTGCCTGACCCTCGAAGTGCCCAGCCTGCTCCTACCTTTCTCGGGAGGTCACACTCTCGTTGTCCTCGTCCCGGCTGTAGTATCCCTGCTCTCCCGAGAAATAGTCCTCAATGTATTCCTCCGCCGACACCGGCTCCTCCTTCCGAACACCCGGGGCGGGCACTTCGCCCTCGGAATCTCTCCGCACCGCACTGTAAGACACGAGCCTTTAGGGACAGGATCCTCAAACCCACGACACAACATCTCCGCTCAATCCCACCCTCTCCCCATCTCCCCCAACATCACCCACCCACCGTCTCCCACAACATCACCCACCCACCGTCTCCCCCAAACCCCACCCACTGTCCCCCCCAACCCCACCCACCGTCCCCCCCAAACCCCACCCACCGTCCCCCCCAAACCCCACCCACTGTCCCCCCCAAACCCCACCCACCGTCCCCCCCAAACCCCACCCACCGTCCCCCCCAAACCCCACCCACCGTCCCCCCCAAACCCCACCCACCGTCCCCCCCAAAACCCACCCACCGTCCCCCCCAAACCCCACCCACCGTCCCCCCCAAACCCCACCCACCGTCCCCCCCAAACCCCACCCACCGTCCCCCCCAAACCCCACCCACCGTCTCCCCCAACATCACCCACCGTCTCCCCAAACCCCACCCACCGTCTCCCCCAAACCCCACCCACTGTCCCCCCCAAACCCCACCCACTGTCCCCCCCAAACCCCACCCACCGTCCCCCCCAAACCCCACCCACTGTCCCCACAACATCACCCACCGTCCCCCCCAACATCACCCACCCACCGTCTCCCCCAACATCACCCACCGTCTCCCCAAACCCCACCCACCGTCCCCCCCAAACCCCACCCACCGTCCCCCCCAAAACCCACTCACCGCACCCCCCAAACTCCACTCACCGTCCCCCCCAAACCCCACCCACCGTCCCCCCCAAAACCCACTCACCGCACCCCCCAAACCCCACCCACCGTCCCCCCCAAACCCCACCCACTGTCCCCCCCAAACCCCACCCACCGTCCCCCCCAAACCCCACCCACCGTCCCCCCCAAACCCCACCCACCGTCCCCCCCAAACCCCACCCACCGTCCCCCCCAAAACCCACCCACCGTCCCCCCCAAACCCCACCCACCGTCCCCCCCAAACCCCACCCACCGTCCCCCCCAAACCCCACCCACCGTCTCCCCCAACATCACCCACCGTCTCCCCAAACCCCACCCACCGTCTCCCCCAAACCCCACCCACTGTCCCCCCCAAACCCCACCCACTGTCCCCCCCAAACCCCACCCACCGTCCCCCCCAAACCCCACCCACTGTCCCCACAACATCACCCACCGTCCCCCCCAACATCACCCACCCACCGTCTCCCCCAACATCACCCACCGTCTCCCCAAACCCCACCCACCGTCCCCCCCAAACCCCACCCACCGTCCCCCCCAAAACCCACTCACCGCACCCCCCAAACTCCACTCACCGTCCCCCCCAAACCCCACCCACCGTCTCCCCAAACCCCACCCACTGTCTCCCCAAACCCCACCCACCGTCCCCCCCAAACCCCACTCACCGTCCCCCCCAACATCACCCACCCACCGTCTCCCCCAACATCACCCACCGTCTCCCCAAACCCCACCCACCGTCCCCCCCAAACCCCACCCACCGTCCCCCCCAAAACCCACTCACCGCACCCCCCAAACTCCACTCACCGTCCCCCCCAAACCCCACCCACCGTCTCCCCAAACCCCACCCACCGTCCCCCCCAAACTCCACTCACCGTCCCCCCCAAACCCCACTCACCGTCCCCCCCAAACCCCACCCACCGTCCCCCCCAAACCCCACTCACCGTCTCCCCCAAAACCCACCCACCGTCCCCCCCAAACCCCACCCACCGTCCCCCCCAAACCCCACCCACTGTCTCCCCAAACCCCACCCACTGTCTCCCCAAACCCCACCCACCGTCCCCCCCAAACCCCACTCACCGTCCCCCCCAAACCCCACCCACCGTCCCCCCCAAACCCCACCCACCGTCCCCCCCAAAACCCACCCACTGTCTCCCCAAACCCCACCCACTGTCTCCCCAAACCCCACCCACCGTCCCCCCCAAACCCCACTCACCGTCCCCCCCAAACCCCACCCACCGTCCCCCCCAAACCCCACTCACCGTCTCCCCCAAAACCCACCCACCGTCCCCCCCAAACCCCACCCACCGTCCCCCCCAAACCCCACTCACCGTCTCCCCCAAACCCCACCCACCGTCCCCCCCAAACCCCACTCACCGTCTCCCCAAACCCCACCCACCGTCCCCCCCCAAACCCCACTCACCGTCCCCCCCAAAACCCACCCACCGTCCCCCCCAAACCCCACCCACCGTCTCCCCAAACCCCACTCACCGTCCCCCCCCAAACCCCACCCACCGTCCCCCCCCAAACCCCACTCACCGTCCCCCCCAAAACCCACCCACCGTCCCCCCCAAACCTCACTCACCGTCTCCCCCAACATCACCCACCGTCTCCCCAAACCCCACTCACCGTCCCCCCCAAACCCCACCCACCGTCCCCCCCAAACCCCACCCACCATCCCCCCCAAACCCCACTCACCGTCTCCCCAAACCCTACTCACCGTCTCCCCAAACCCCACCCACCGTCTCCCCAAACCCTACTCACCGTCTCCCCAAACCCCACCCACCGTCTCCCCAAACCCTACTCACCGTCTCCCCAAACCTCACTCACCGTCTCCCCAAACCCCACCCACCGTCTCCCCAAACCTCACTCACCGTCTCCCCAAACCCTACTCACCGTCTCCCCAAACCCCACCCACCGTCTCCCCAAACCCCACCCACCGTCTCCCCAAGCCCCACCCACCGTCCCCCCCAAACCCCACCCACCGTCTCCCCAAACCCCACTCACCGTCTCCCCAAACCTCACTCACCGTCTCCCCCAACATCACCCACCGTCTCCCCAAACCCCACTCACCGTCCCCCCCAAACCCCACCCACCGTCCCCCCCAAACCCCACCCACCATCCCCCCCAAACCCCACTCACCGTCTCCCCAAACCCTACTCACCGTCTCCCCAAACCCCACTCACCGTCCCCCCCAAACCCCACTCACCGTCCCCCCCAAACCCCACTCACCGTCTCCCCAAACCCCACTCACCGTCTCCCCCAAACCCCACCCACCGTCCCCCCAAACCCCACTCACCGTCTCCCCCAAACCCCACCCACCGTCCCCCCCAAACCCCACCCACCGTCCCCCCCAAACCCCACTCACCGTCCCCCCCAAACCCCACCCACCATCCCCCCCAAACCCCACCCACCGTCCCCCCCAAACCCCACCCACCGTCTCCCCCAACATCACCCACCGTCCCCCCCAAACCCCACCCACCGTCTCCCCAAACCCCACTCACCGTCCCCCCAAACCCCACTCACCGTCCCCCCCAAACCCCACTCACTGTCCCCCCAAACCCCACCCACCGTCCCCCCCAAACCCCACCCACCGTCCCCCCCAAACCCCACTCACTGTCCCCCCCAAACCCCACTCACCGTCTCCCCAAACCCCACCCACCGTCCCCCCAAACCCCACTCACCGTCTCCCCAAACCCCACTCACCGTCTCCCCCAAACCCCACTCACCGTCTCCCCAAACCCCACCCACCGTCCCCCCAAACCCCACTCACCGTTCCCCCCAAACCCCACTCACCGTCTCCCCAAACCCCACTCACCGTCTCCCCCAAACCCCACCCACCGTCCCCCCAAACCCCACTCACCGTCTCCCCAAGCCCCATCCACCATCTCCCCAAACCCCACTCCCCGTAACCCCCAGCCCCTCAGTAAGCCCCCCTTCAGATTGTGCCCTGACGGGCCGGACAGGATGTAGACGAGGATGAGGGAGGGGGAGGGGGAGGGGAGAGGCATGCGACGCCTTTCATGTTTGAAGTGCCCCGGGGCGCGGCCTCACAGATGAAACGCTGAGCCCAGGGATGTGGGAGGAAGGGAAGGGCGAGGAACAGGACACACTCTGACCAGAGGCCATTACCTGCTGTTACCGGACTTAATCTCCGGACTCGGGGGGTGCTTATCGCCGGGATCCTCCTGGCTGGCAGCCCGAACACTCTGCCCACGGTGAGCCAACCCATTGGCCACCCTCCGGCCGGCGGGATCTTGGGCGCAGTCACTGCCGGTGACACTGATCGCAGAGTGCACAGAAACAGCCGAGATCTTGGAGGCTGGTCTCTCCGAATCCTGGGGAGGTCAGCAATCATTCATCAAACACCCCCAGGGCAGGTACAGGGGGTTAGATACAGAGTAAAGCTCCCTCTACACTGTCCCATCAAACACTCCCAGGGCAGGTACAGCACGGGGTGAGATACAGAGTAAAGCTCCCTCTACACTGTCCCATCAAACACTCCCAGGGCAGGTACAGGGGGTTAGATACAGAATAAAGCTCCCTCTACACTGTCCCATCAAACACTCCCAGGGCAGGTACAGGGGGTTAGATACAGAGTAAAGCTCCCTCTACACTGTCCCATCAAACACTCCCAGGGCAGGTACAGGGGGATAGATACAGAGTAAAGCTCCCTCTACACTGTCCCATCAAACACTCCCAGGGCAGGTACAGGGGGTTAGATACAGAGTAAAGCTCCCTCTACACTGTCCCATCAAACACTCCCAGGGCAGGTACAGGGGGTTAGATACAGAGTAAAGCTCCCTCTACACTGTCCCATCAAACACTCCCAGGGCAGGTACAGGGGGTTAGATACAGAGTAAAGCTCCCTCTACACTGTCCCATCAAACACTCCCAGGGCAGGTACAGGGGGTTAGATACAGAGTAAAGCTCCCTCTACACTGTCCCTCAGCCCCAATCTCAAACAACCATTAGATCAAGTTTACCGCACAGGAAGAGGCCACTGGGCCCCAGCGCTCCGTGCCGGAGTTTCTGCTCCACACCAGCCCCCTCCCACCCCTCTCCATCTCCCCCATCACCGTCTCCTCCCATTCCTTTCCCCCCCCCCATGTGTTTATCCAGTTTCCCCCCTGAACTGCATCGATACTATTCGCCTCGAGCCCTCCCTGTGGCAGCCAGTTCCACATTCTCACCCCTCTCTGGAATTCCCTCCCTAAACCTCTCTCCTCCTTTAATACGCTCCTTCAATCAATCTCTTTAATCCAGCTTTTGGTCACCTGTCCTTAATATCGCATTGTGCGGCTCGGTGCCAATTCTTCGTCTCCTGTGAAGTGCCTGTCAATGTTTCACCATGTTACAGGCCCTCCATATATTCAAGTCGCTGCTGTTGTCTCAAATCTGCTGCTTGCTCAACTGACCTGGGAAGGTCCCTCCTCATCGAGATCTCCCTCATCCTCCAGCTCTTCCTGAAGGTCACACGAGATTGCCCGCCGAATCTCTGGGCCGATGTCCTGCAGGGTGCGCAGTCCTGCCTGTCGTGACAGAAAGAAAAGCTTCACTGAATGGTGAACGGGAGAATCACAGCGCACAGCAGGATCCCATTGGGCCCTTCGAGCCCGTGCTGTGCCGGCTCTGTAACAGAGCGACCCAATCAGTCCCACACTCCCCCCTGCCCTTTCCCCACAGCCCCGGCACATTTTCCTCCTTCAGGTATTTATCCAATTCCCCCTCAGTACCGCCCCTCCGACAGTGCGGCGCTCCCTCAGTACTGCCCCTCCGACAGCGAGGCGCTCCCTCAGTACTGCCCCTCCGACAGTGCGGGGCTCCCTCAGTACCGCCCCTCCGACAGTGCGGGGCTCCCTCAGTACCGCCCCTCCGACAGCGAGGCGCTCCCTCAGTACTGCCCCTCCGACAGTGCGGAGCTCCCTCAGTACTGCCCCTCCGACAGCGAGGCGCTCCCTCAGTACCGCCCCTCCGACAGTGCGGGGCTCCCTCAGTACCGCCCCTCCGACAGCGAGGCGCTCCCTCAGTACTGCCCCTCCGACAGTGCGGAGCTCCCTCAGTACTGCCCCTCCAACAGTGCGGCGCTCCCTCAGTACCGCACCTCCGACAGTGCGGCGCTCCCTCAGTACTGGCCCTCCGACAGTGCGGCGCTCCCTCAGTACCGCCCCTCCGACAGTGCGGCGCTCCCTCAGTACTGGCCCTCCGACAGTGCGGCGCTCCCTCAGTACCGCCCCTCCGACAGTGCGGCGCTCCCTCAGTACCGCCCCTCTGACAGTGCAGCACTCCCTCAGTACTGCCCCTCCGACAGCGAGGCGCTCCCTCAGTACTGCCCCTCCGACAGTGCGGGGCTCCCTCAGTACCGCCCCTCCGACAGCGAGGCGCTCCCTCAGTACTGCCCCTCCGACAGTGCGGAGCTCCCTCAGTACTGCCCCTCCGACAGCGAGGCGCTCCCTCAGTACCGCCCCTCCGACAGTGCGGCGCTCCCTCAGTACCGCCCCTCCGACAGTGCGGGCCTCCCTCAGTACCGCCCCTCCGACAGTGCGGCGCTCCCTCAGTACTGGCCCTCCGACAGTGCGGCGCTCCCTCAGTACCGCCCCTCCGACAGTGCGGCGCTCCCTCAGTACCGCCCCTCTGACAGTGCAGCACTCCCTCAGTACTGCCCCTCCGACAGCGAGGCGCTCCCTCAGTACTGCCCCTCCGACAGTGCGGGGCTCCCTCAGTACCGCCCCTCCGACAGCGAGGCGCTCCCTCAGTACTGCCCCTCCGACAGTGCGGAGCTCCCTCAGTACTGCCCCTCCGACAGCGAGGCGCTCCCTCAGTACTGCCCCTCCGACAGTGCGGGGCTCCCTCAGTACCGCCCCTCCGACACCGAGGTGCTCCCTCAGTACTGCCCCTCCGACAGTGCGGAGCTCCCTCAGTACTGCCCTTCCAACAGTGCGGCGCTCCCTCAGTACCGCACCTCCGACAGTGCGGCGCTCCCTCAGTACTGCCCCTCCGACAGCGAGGCGCTCCCTCAGTACCGCCCCTCCAACAGTGCGGCGCTCCCTCAGTACCGCACCTCCGACAGTGCGGCGCTCCCTCAGTACTGCCCCTCCGACAGCGAGGCGCTCCCTCAGTACTGCCCCTCCGACAGCGAGGCGCTCCCTCAGTACTGCCCCTCCAACAGTGCGGCGCTCCCTCAGTACTGCCCCTCCGACAGCGAGGCGCTCCCTCAGTACTGCCCCTCCGACAGCGAGGCGCTCCCTCAGTACCGCACCTCCGACAGTGCGGCGCTCCCTCAGTACTGGCCCCAGGGAATGTCGGGGGTCGAGTCTCAGGACTGGCTGACCTGTAACGTCGAGGAGTTGCCGATCACGGGCTGGCCAAACAGGCCCTTCTCCTTGCGCTTCCTGAACTTCCGGAAGTAGTCCTGGATCAGGAAGGTGGCGTAAAACTTCCCAACGGTCACTTCCTCGTCTGTGGATCAGAGCGAGCAAGAGATGGTCAAAAGGAGAGAGACAGAGAGAGACGCCCCCGATATCGGGGTCCCTGATGGGGAGACTCCCTCTATATCGGGGTCCCTGATGGGGAGACTCCCTCTATATCGGGGTCCCTGATGGGGAGACTCCCCCTATATCGGGGTCCCTGATGGGGAGACTCTATATCGGGGTCCCTGATGGGGAGACTCTATATCGGGGTCCCTGATGGGGAGACTCCCTCTATATCGGGGTCCCTGATGGGGAGACTCCCCCTATATCGGGGTCCGTGATGGGGAGACTCCCCCTATATCGGGGTCCCTGATGGGGAGACTCCCTCTATATCGGGGTCCCTGATGGGGAGACTCCCTCTATATCGGGGTCCCTGATGGGGAGACTCTATATCGGGGTCCCTGATGGGGAGACTCCCTCTATATCGGGGTCCCTGATGGGGAGATTCTATATCGGGGTCCCTGATGGGGAGACTCTATATCGGGGTCCCTGATGGGGAGACTCTATATCGGGGTCCCTGATGGGGAGACTCCCTCTATATCGGGGTCCCTGATGGGGAGATTCTATATCGGGGTCCCTGATGGGGAGATTCTATATCGGGGTCCCTGATGGGGAGACTCTATATCGGGGTCCCTAATGGGGAGACTCCCTCTATATCGGGGTCCCTGATGGGGAGACTCACTCTATATCGGGGTCCCTGATGGGGAGACTCTATATCGGGGTCCCTGATGGGGAGACTCCATATCGGGGTCCCTGATGGGGAGACTCTATATCGGGGTCCCTGATGGGGAGACTCCCTCTATATCGGGGTCCCTGATGGGGAGACTCTATATCGGGGTCCCTGATGGGGAGACTCCCCCTATATCGGGGTCCCTGATGGGGAGACTCTATATCGGGGTCCCTGATGGGGAGACTCTATATCGGGGTCCCTGATGGGGAGACTCTATATCGGGTTCCCTGATGGGGAGACTCTATATCGGGGTCCCTGATGGGGAGACTCTATATCGGGGTCCCTGATGGGGAGACTCCCCCTATATCGGGGTCCCTGATGGGGAGACTCTATATCGGGGTCCCTGATGGGGAGACTCTATATCGGGTTCCCTGATGGGGAGACTCTATATCGGGGTCCCTGATGGGGAGACTCTATATCGGGGTCCCTGATGGGGAGACTCTATATCGGGTTCCCTGATGGGGAGACTCTGTATCGGGGTCCCTGATGGGGAGACTCTATATCGGGTTCCCTGATGGGGAGACTCTGTATCGGGGTCCCTGATGGGGAGACTCTGTATCGGGGTCCCTGATGGGGAGACTCTATATCGGGGTCCCTGATGGGGAGACTCTATATCGGGGTCCCTGATGGGGAGACTCCCCCTATATCGGGGTCACGCTGGCGATGGTCGCCCTGTGGCAGCGATGAGTTACTCACCTTCAGGAGGTGGAATGATCTCATCCAGAATCTTGGGTTTGGTCCGTTTCCAGATCTTCTTGATCACGGCCCTGAGCTCCACGTTGGCCTGCTCCAGAGAACCTGCACCGCACGCAGAGTAACAGATTGAGTAACAGCAGCCCTCCCTGCTCACTCTGCCTGTCCCACACACAATCGCTGCATCATTTGCTGCACCGACAGCGTGACCCTCACTGTGGTCAACCCAGGCCCACTCGCCGCCTGGTCCATTCCCCACGTGGGCACCCAGACTGTACCCCAACATCCCCCAGGGCCAGTACTGAGGGAGCGCCGCACTGTCAGAGGGCCAGTACTGAGGGAGCCCCGCACTGTCGGAGGGCCAGTACTGAGGGAGAGCCGCACTGTCGGAGGGGCGGTACTGAGGGAGCGCCGTACTGTCGGAGGGGCGGTACGGATGGAGTACCGCACTGTCGGAGGGGCAGTACTGAGGGAGAGCCGCACTGTCGGAGAGGCAGTACTGAGGGAGCGCCGCACTGTCGGAGGGGCAGTACTGAGGGAGCGCCGCACTGTCGGAGGGGCGGTACTGAGGGAGCGCCGCACTGTCGGAGGGGCGGTACTGAGGGAGCGCCGCACTATTCGAGGAGGTTATAGAGATTGGGACGGATGTTGGGCTGGAGGGGGTTACAGAAATAGGGAGGGGTGTAGGGGCTGGAGGAGGTTACAGAGATAGGGAGGGGTGTAGGGGCTGGAGGGGGTTACAGAGATTGGGACAGATGTTGGGCTGGAGGGGGTTACAGAAATAGGGAGGGGTGTAGGGGCTGGAGGAGGTTACAGAGATAGGGAGGGGTGTAGCGGCTGGAGGGGGTTACAGAGATAGGGAGGCGTGTACGGGCTGGAGGAGGTTACAGAGATAGGGAGGCGTGTACGGGCTGGAGGAGGTTACAGAGACAGGGAGGGGTGTAGGGGCTGGAGGGGGTTACAGAGATAGGGAGGGGTGAAGGGGCTGGAGGGGGTTACAGAGATAGGGAGGGTGTAGAGCTGGAGGAGGTTACAGAGATAGGGAGGAGTGTAGGGAGTTATAGATAGCGAGGGGTGTAGGGGGTTACAGAGATAGGGAGGGGTGTAGGGGCTGGAGGGGGTTACAGAGATAGGGAGGGGTGTAGGGGCTGGAGGGGGTTACAGAGATAGGGAAGGGTGTAGGGGCTGGATGAGGTTACAAAGATAGGGAGAGGTGTAGGAGCTGGAGGGGGTTACTGAGATAGGGAGGGTGTAGGGGCTGGAGGAGGTTACAGAGATAGGGAGGGTGTTTAAGGCTGGAGGAGGTTACAGAGATAGGGAGGAGTGTAGGGGGTTATAGATAGCGAGGGGTGGGGGTTACAGAGATAGGGAGGGGTGTAGGTGCTGGAGGGGGTTACAGAGATAGGGAGGGGTGTAGGGGCTGGAGGTTACTGTGATGGGGAGGGTGTAGGGGGTCACAGAGATAGGGAGGGTGTAGGGGGTTACAGAGGTAGGGAGGGTGTGGGGGGTTACAGAGATAGGGAGGGTGTGGGGGGTTACAGAGATAGGGAGGGTGTCGGGGGTTACAGAGATAGGGAGGGTGTGGGGGGTTACAGAGATAGGGAGGGTGTGGGGGGTTACAGAGATAGGGAGGGTGTGGGGGGTTACAGAGATCGGGAGGGTGTGGGGGGTTACAGAGATAGGGAGGGTGTCGGGGGTTACAGAGATCGGGAGGGTGTCTGGGGTTACAGAGATTGGGAGGGTGTAGGGGGTTACAGAGATAGGGAGGGTGTAGGGGGTTACAGAGATAGGGAGGGTGTCGGGGGTTACAGAGATAGGGAGGGTGTCGGGGGTTACAGAGATGGGGGCAGGACAGGAACTGGATTGAGAGGCCTACCTTCAGTCTTGATCTTCAGTGCGGTGCGGACCAGTGCAAACAGCGTGGCATTGAACGACACAGTCCCGTCACTGTTCAGGGGCATGTTCATTGCCACCAGCCTCTGCAGAACAAACCCCCCCCACATACACGTCAACACCAAGGGGACTGGGCGTTAGAGGGTCTTCACCCCTTCCCCACCCCCTGCGACCTCTTCGCCCAATCACAACACTGCCATAAACCACCTGATGTGAGCTGTATGCCCCGCTCCCCCCTCCATGGGGACCCACCGACACAGACTCAATGGGCCGAATGGACTCCTCCCGTGCCCTCCATCCTGTGATTCCGAGGCACCACGGCACGTCCTTCCTGAGCGCACAAGGTGGCCTATCTCCGTCCATCTCATCGGCTAAAGGGGTGTGGGAGTAGCGGTGTAGTTGCGGAGTAGTTGCGGTGTAGTTGTGGTGCAGTAGCGGTGTAGTTGCAGTGTAGTTGTGGTGCAGTAGCGGTGTAGTTGCGGTGTATTAGCGGTGTAGTGGTGTAGTTGCGGTGTAGTTGCGGTGTAGTTGTGTAGTTGCGGTGTAGTTGTGTAGTTGCGGTGTAGTTGCGGTGTAGTTGTGTAGTTGCGGTGTAGTTGCGGTCTAGTTGTGTAGTTGCGGTGTAGTTGTGTAGTTGCGGTGTAGTTGCGGTGTAGTTGCGTAGTTGCGGTGTAGTTGTGTAGTTGCGGTGTAGTTGCGTAGTTGCGGTCTAGTTGTGTAGTTGCGGTGTAGTTGTGTAGTTGCGGTGTAGTTGCGGTGTAGTTGCGTAGTTGCGGTGTAGTTGTGTAGTTGCGGTGTAGTTGCGGTGTAGTTGTGTAGTTGCGGTGTAGTTGCGGTCTAGTTGTGTAGTTGCGGTGTAGTTGTGGTGTAGTAGCGGTGTAGTTGTGTAGTTGCGGTCTAGTTGTGTAGTTGCGGTCTAGTTGTGTAGTTGCGGTGTAGTAGCGGTGTAGTTGTGTAGTAGCGGTGTAGTTGCGGTCTAGTTGTGTAGTTGCGGTGTAGTTGCGGTGTAGTAGCGGTGTAGTTGCGGTGTAGTAGCGGTGTAGTTGTGTAGTAGCGATGTAGTTGTGTAGTTGCGGTGTAGTTGCGGTGTAGTAGCGGTGTAGTTGTGTAGTAGCGGTGTAGTTGTGTAGTTGCGGTGTAGTTGCGGTGTAGTAGCGGTGTAGTTGTGTAGTAGCGGTGTAGTTGTGTAGTAGCGGTGTAGTTGTGTAGTAGCGGTGTAGTTGTGGTCTAGTTGTGTAGTTGTGTAGTAGTGGTGTAGTTGCGGTGTAGTAGCGGTGTAGTTGCGGTGTGTCGGGTCATGGTATGTTATATCTGTTATGTCTGTGATGAATGACTCCACGAGGCACTGTGTTGTACTCAAACTGGAGTGACCTTGGTTCTTTATTTGTAACTGCAGAGTGAGGCACTAGCATGGTGGGCGGCCTTTTTACTGGGCCCTGCCACCAGGGCAGGAAACCCCGGTCTCCACCAGTTGCACCCTCTAGTGGTGCCTGCATAGTATATACACAGTGTAAACCTTATTGATAGTACATCAGGTAACAAGTCTCCATCTTATACAACTATATAGTGACTACACAGAGAGTATACCTACAGTCTGCATATACAACAATAGTGTGTTATAGTTCTATAAAGCTCGGGTCAGACCCCCCCTGGAGTCACAGCGGCCTATCCTGGGCCCCGCCCCGCAGGGAGGAGACATTGGTATCGGGCGGGGTGGTGGGGGGGAGGGAGGGGGAGGGAGCTGGAAGGGTGCTGATTCACCAGACTGATACCGGGGCTAAAAGGGTTAAATTACAAGGACAAATGTCGCATAGGACTATCCTGTGGCCTTTTTGCCCTCTCTCTCACTCTCCCGCCCCGCCCGGCGCGCCCGCCCTCCCCGCCCCCCCCTCCGCCCCCCTCCGCGCTCCCCGCGCTCCCCCTCTCCCCCCCCCCTCTCCCCCCCTCTCTTCCCTCCCCCTCCCCTCCCCCCCCGCTCCCTCCCTCCTCCCTCTCCCCCCTCCCCCCCCCCCTCCTCCCTCTCCCCCCTCTCCCCTCTCCC